>NC_056741.1:1703793789-1703991289 GCF_019279795.1 Protopterus annectens | reverse complement strand
TGCAGTCTCTAAAGGAAATGTATCCACTAGTCATTGCATTTCAGATGTCATTTTCATGTTCATCATTCTCTCCCCAAGAAATAAACACCAGTGCAAAACTATTGAAAAAGCTATCTACCTGTGAAACAATGTGCTGACTTTCTACTCACCTCTCAACTATTTAATCTTATCAAGGATGACATATTCCCTCCACTACCCTTCAGATTATTCAGAAATGCACCAACATTCAACCTTAGACATCTTAACCACTCATGTCCTCTCTTCCAGTCCCCCAGTGAGGCCTTACTGCACAGACCATGCTTTCTTGGTCCGTAGTCCAAAACTGTGGAAATCTCTCTGTTCTTTTAAAGATAATTTCTCTTACCCCATTTTCTGATTATAAATAAAAGCACATTTTAAGACTCTAGGAGAATACAAATGCTATCTCTCTGGTCATATAACTTGACCTCTTCATTCCCTTCTCCTTTCTACATACCATGCTCTGACTCTACTTTTCAGTGTGATTCTTTCAGCATGCAATTTCTGATTTTCATTCTGTATCTATTGTATTTTGTTAATCATTTATCTATTACATTTATTCTAACTATAATATTCACTTTGTGTATAATATATGTATATATTCTATTTTGTCATTTACTCTGTGTATAATGTCATGTATCTGTTGTGTTTACCCCAGCTTGAGACTGAAAATAGGTCCAGTGGGACCAGTGTTCTATCCCTGTTAAAAATAAATAAAAAAATAAAATACTCTAAATGCATTATCATTTGTTTCTGGATGTTTACATTTACAGAGAGTGGGACAAAAGAGGCAGCTACCATGGGTGCAAGGTGTTAGAGAGCACACTTGGCAGTAGTGTAGAAGAGATGGTCAGACTATGCATGCAAATTAAAGCAGTCACAGTATGCCATTTAGCAGTCAGAACATCATAATCATGGGCACTCAAAGGACATCAGATAGCCAGTGTGCAAACATCAGGAAAGTGCTATTATGGATCAATATAATAATGTATGTAGTGAAGAGCTATTATATAGGGCTAATCTTAAGGAGAATCAAACTAGGTTGCTGCCTAGAGTTCCATTCTGTTAGAGGCACTTATTAAGGTTAATTTATTTTCTTTTGGTATCCATAGCCATAAAAGACTGAATATATCTAATCCCCCTTTCAGTCGTCATTATGCAGGCTGTGTACACCTCATCCCCCCTTCAATCATCATTGTGCAGGCTGTGTACACCTTATCCCCCATTCAACTGTCATTGTGTAGGCTGTGCACATCTCATCCTCCCTTCAAATGTCATTATGCAGGCTGTGTACACCTCAACCCCCCCCCTTTCAATCATCATTGTGCAGGCTGTGTACACCTCATTCCCCCCTTCAATTGTCATTGTGCAAGCTGTGTCCCTCACTCCTCTCCACCCTCATGAGATGTTGTTCCCTTCACTATCATACAGTTCCAAGTAACAAAGAATGGCCAATCTGTGTCTTGTGTGTCAGTTGTAAGCAGCAGCGCTTCACTGATGAATTTGCAACATTTAAGTCTTTTTTTTCTCACTACAAAAGCTCCTACTGCTTTTTACATTCACGCCATTGATTAAGAGGATTTCACTGTTACCCTCAAAGGATTAATATTTAAATGTGATTGACATTTAGGCTATACAGTATTACTTGTACTGCTCTGTTATTATTTATCCGCACCTAAGCTGACTGCAAACCAAGGTCCAAGGTGGTTGCATCCTCCTTTGAATGTTACTCATTCTTGAATAAATGTGTTGCGTCATCTGTACCAGTCCAGTGTCACTATAATGGCAACCTGACAACTAAATCCCTCAAGTGGAGCTACCGCATCAACAAACTCTGTAACAGAAAAATAATCTCCTGGCCTTATCCAAAAGGTGTCCACTTAATCATTATAAAACAGATTTAAAACTTCAGAGTGTGAAACTTACAGTTACCAGTGGAAAGAAAAGGCTGACTATGAGCTTAACTTTGCAATTAATTCAAACATAAACCTAAGGCATTTGTGCACTGAACTATCTCTAATGGTACCTCCTACAGTCCTAAGGACATTTTGTATTTGTTCACTGGGGTAGCACATTGTTATTTATTTTGCAGCTGTTTATTGAATAGTACACCATTATTTTATTTTGCATGTGTATACCATGGTGGTACAGTATTATTTTTATTTTAGATGAAATTACCAGAATAGTACACTGATCACTTCTGACTGCATTCCACGTGAAAATTCTCTCCCATCTTCATCCCACTAACCATTTCTTTGTCTCCTCAGCCCTCCTTACACATCTTCTTATAGGTTCATAGGTTAGTACTAGGTTAACTGCCCTTATGGGCCATTTTAAGGCTAGCCAATTATCCTACGTGAGAATCAAACCCTGCACCTTATGTCTGTAAGGTAAACACCTTAACCATTTTGCCAACCTTTGAACTAAGTCTTTTAGGTACTTTCCAAAATTAAAAGTAGTAGCTCCGTGGGTTCTGACAATATCACTGAATGCACACCTCTTAACTACTCTAGATTTAGGGGAGCATTCTGAGTCTGGAATTGGGTTTGATCTGTGTTTCACTGCCCTGATTTGTTCTTTGACAGCTCCAATTCATGTTCTTTAATTGACACAGTTGTAGAACTAATAAAGGAGGAGGTCATCAAAGTCAAAATTTAGCCAATGGACTCACTGCAGGCTTCTACATACACTGTGGTGTTGGTCCACTAAACAGACTAATAATACACCACAGCTAGAAAATAGATTATTAGCCCAGTGGTTTCCTAGCTGCCTGTGCTATTGGTCCATTTCTCTAGCTGCACTGAGCTGCTGGTCTATTCAGTAGTCCAGTAGCACAAGGGATTCTAGCTCTTGTACTACTGGCACATTTTTCTTGCTGCACTGGACTGTTGGTCTGTTCAGTGGAGCAATAGATAAGTGCACCTAGAAAAATGGACCAATACCAGTGCAGCAGATAGAAACCCACTTTGTTATTTTTAAAGATAGCACTGTAAACTTGTCTGATCAGGCTGTTTGTAATTCATTTAAGCAGTTATAGCTAGCATCAAAACTGCATAAATTAACATGTTCAGTAGATTTGTTTAACAGTAACTATAGAAATTGTAGCAAGGAGCTTATAGCATTTCTTACAACCCCTTCCAAAGCTGAGCCATTTTCTTTGTATGTATTTTATATAGGACTCTTTCTGCTATCAGTTTCCATTGGTGAATATATGTCTAAGAATAACTCTTAGTTTCAAAATTTCATTGCTTCTAATGAACTATTAGACCTCGACTGAAATCACTACAAGCCATACTCCAAGATGAGTGTCCAAAAACCCTTTAATCATAGGTTCATAGGTTCATAGGTTCATAGGTTGGTACTAGGCTATCAGCCCTAAGGCCTATACAAGCCTAGCCATAACAATTCCCTGGCTATTTCTTCCCACATTATTTACTTTCCTGGACCCCTGTCTAGCAGGGTGACTGACGTGATCCCTGGGGTGAATTTCCTTTCTCCCATCCAAACGTCAAGGTTCCTCTTGAAGAGGTCCAAAGAGGCACTCTGCTTGACATGTATGTGCAATCTATTCCAGAGTCTGGGGAGTCTCTGGGTCAGGAACCTATCCCTCCAGCATGTTTTGTTTATTGTGATGACAAGGTTTAGATCCCTGGAGCGTGTAGCTCTGAGGGATTGGGATTTCTTTAAGTGTAGCATGTCCAACAGCTCTGGGTTTGACATGGCCTTGTATGTTAAGCAGAGATCGCCTCTGAGTAGACAATATGCGACAGAGTATAGCTGGAGTTTTTAAGGCGGTCAGCGTAGGGCATCTGCTTTAGGCCTGTGATTCTTTTAGTGAGGTATTTCTGAGGTCTTTCCAGTTGTTGCAGATGTCTTGAGAGGTACATACCAAATGGGGCATTGTATTCTATAATGGGTCTAATGAGGGATGAGTACAGTGGGACAATGACCTCCTTTTTCTGGATGAAAAGCCCTTCGTGATGAGGTGTGCCACATAGAAGGATTTCCTGACTGTTGTGGCGATGTGGTTATCGAAGGTGAGACCACTGTCCACCTGTGTCCCTAAGTCTCTTATCACACTTACTGTGTTTAGTGTACTGCCACCTATATGGTAATTCATGGATACATGTTTTTCCCAAAGGGATAACAATACATTTCTTGGCATTGAGCTTGAGCCCATGGCTCTGGCACCAAGCATCTGTTTCTGTAAGGCCCTTTTGTAGAGTATCCACATCATTTGGGAATTCAATAATGGCTCCCAGTTTGCAGTCATCTGCAAACTTTGTTAGCCAGAGTCCCTTAGTGTTGACCTGTACTTCAGAGAAGTAGATGCCAAACAAGAGCGGCCCCAGGACTGAACCCTGAGGTACTCCACTTGTCACTTGTCTGGAGCTGGATTTAGAGTCGGCTACTTTTACAGTGTGGGTTCTATCAGTAAGCCATTTAGCAACCCATTGGATGACATAGGGATTAATACCCAACTTAGTAAGTTTATCTATGATTCCAGAGTGGGGGATGGTGTCAAAGGCCTTGGCAAGGTCTAGATAGGCTGTGTGGACCACCTTACCCTTGTCCATGGCTCTGGAGACTGATTCAAAGAAGTCAATCAGGTTCAGGAGACAAGATCGGCCCTTCACAAACCCAAACTGGGTGGGGTCCAGTGTTTGAAGGTTGCCAATGTCTTTGTTTATAAGTTCCATGATAATACGCTCCATGGCCTTGCAGATAAG
This sequence comes from Protopterus annectens, assembly GCF_019279795.1. NCBI lineage: Eukaryota > Metazoa > Chordata > Ceratodontiformes > Protopteridae > Protopterus > Protopterus annectens. Next base: position 1,703,986,541 of record NC_056741.1, on the reverse strand, counting down.
GCTTGTCAGACTGATGGGACGGTAGTTTCCGGGATCCAACTTTGTGGATTAGGATAACTGTAGCTCTGCGCCACTCAGTGGGCACGAAACCTGAGGTGAGGCTATGATTAAACATGACACTTAGGTGAGGTGCCAGTTCATATTGTAGTTCATGTAGTACACAGCCCGGGATGTCATCTGGTCCCATGGATGCTGTATTCTTGGCTTTAGAGAATGCGTTTTGTACCTGTGTGGCCGTTATTACTGGAATTTGGCAATCTTCCGGTATTGAGATGGGCCATTTAGAGGGTCAGACGGGGGTGAAGTTGGCACTGAATCGATCTGCCAGGATATTGGCAATATCCTTTGGATCAGTATATTTATTGCCATTCTGTTTTAGCTCAGAGCAGATCTGAGCATTGCCATTTAGATTCTTGACATAGTTATAGAATGCTTTGTGGTTGTCTTTGGAATCTTTGGCAATTTTATTTTCATAACTAGCTTTGGAGGATTTTATGAGGCATCTCAGTTTCTTACTGAGGCTAGTAAGGGAGTTTTTGCATCCTGGGATTTTCCTTTTTCTGCAAAAGTTTCTTCCTTTTGTTGTAAAGTTTGTTTATGGCAGGGGACCACCAGATTGGCTTCCTTTTTTGGATGAGAGCATTTTGGTTCTATTTGGGATGGCACGATTCATGCATGAGTGGATGTGCTCGTACAGTGCCTTAGTGTAGGATTCAGCAGTTGAACTTTCAGTTCCCATCTGCATGGGTGTCATGAAGTTTGTCACTTCTGACTTCAGTAGCATGAAGTTGGCTTTGGAGAAGTTTTTTATGGTGGTTTCTTTACTGGGGGGTGGGGGTGGGATGTGGATGTTAAGGGTGATTAGCTTATGGTCAGACCTGACTAACAAGGGGGTGACCATAGGTATGGAGCATTGATTTGCCATGTTGGTAATGACCAGGTCTACGATATTGGAGCCCCTGGTGGGACTATGGATTAGTTGATCCAGGGCGTTGGAATTTATGAATTCCAAGAACCGTTGCGCAAAGGTGTTGGGACATGAGTAGTTTTCCCAGTTAATGGCAGGTATACCAATCATACCACTGGTCTACCTTGCTTTTAAAAATATCTAAATATTCATCTAATCTCTCATGTGTAAGTAATGAAAAATCCATTTCTGGCTTGCTTTGCAATGAAAAAAGTCCCTTCCTAATTTAGTATTAATTTTTTTCCTCAGTTTACTAAAAATAACTATTCTTAGTAGTAGTCTCACATCTGGCAACTAGTGCAGAAGGTCAAGGTATTGAGATTTAGTTCCTGTGGTATAGGGTTTGATTGAGTCAGCCCTCATTTGCCTACTGTATGACCCTAAGCAAGTCACTTAACCAGACAGTGTTCCTGGGTCACTCCTGAAAAGGGATTGTGTGTCTAGTAGGCCTACCTGGTTAACAAATGGGTGCTATTATTAAAGACCGGTGTACCCAAGGTAATTTCCAGTTTTCGTTCTTGAAATATTTATATAGTCATATAAATTCCTCTCGGATAATTTTATAACAAACTGAAAATAAGTTTAAAGAGCATAGTCTCATTTCATATCCCTTATATTTTTATGACTAACGTTCCTTCATAAACGTTTCATTCTAATTTACACCTCAAGACTAATGTATGTGCCTCTGTAATGTCTGTTTTTCTGTTTAGTTTTGATAAAATTAATGATGGTTTCAAGATTCCTGTTATTGGTTATATTTTTTTGTGCACAGAAGAGCTCAGCCTGAAAAGGGTCAAAGAGATCAGTGTTCTACCCAAGTTAAACTTAAATTAATTATATAAATAAACCTGGGCCATCCATGTAATGGGACACTTGTGGATTTACTTGGCTGTAAAACAATTATGACTAGAATTTTATTTCATGAGTTGTGCATCTTTTAAGGTGTACAGCACTGGGGGTGCAAAAACCATTATGTCTGTATTTTATGCTTTACATGCTTGCTGCATCTGTGTGTGATATATATATATATATATATATATATATATATATATATATATATATATATATATATATAGTATTACATACTGTGTCAGGCTCCTGTGTCATGCATAGTATTACATATACACAATGTTTTCTGTTAAATGAACAGTTCAAGGAAAAAGGGTTAAAATAATTCTATTCTCAGGTATTGTTGACTTAAGCATAGATCATTTTTTCCTTTTTTGAATTTTAAGACAGAAAAATGTGGAAATGATGTGTTATTCAACAAGCAGAAAATACAGGAGCATACCAGTGAAGTGACACCTTTTATTGAAACAATAAAGCGTTTACAGTTACTCAGATTTTCAAGTTGTCTGAAAACTCATCTAACTGTATAACATTTTTTGGTCCAATAAAAGATAGAAGAGAGTATTTATTTTCATGACAGTCCAGCATCAGAGGTACACATAGAAGATGGCTATCCTTTAGGAGGTAGGGGGAAGAAGCAGGAGGGGGGTTAGCAGCTTAAATGTGAAAACTGGTGTGAAAGAACAGAGCAATTGGAAGACAGTATGGGGAGCCAGAGGATAACAAGGTTGGTATGGGAAGGCATCATAGATTCCCTTAACTAGGCTCCATTTCACCTACAGCCACCCTTGCCATTATGTAGATACATAATAGTTCTTTAGATTTTGTTACACACTTTTTGCCTGTTTTAAATTGCAGAGGCTTTTTTTATTGTTCAAGTTTGGACTGGGGGATGCCAAACTGGGACATTGCCCAGAGGGACAAGCAACCTAGCTATGGCTGTGTATACATGCAAGAATACAGACACACACACACACACACACACACACACACACACACACACACACACACACACACACACACACACACACACTCACCACGGATACAATAAAGTGGTAGAACTGATGTCTCACACTCACCACATTAGCTGATCTGTAATCAGGAATGCTGCAGTCAGAGCCTGCTAAGATTTCTATAGTCCACGCTTTATGTATACTCTCATTCCTTTGCTTGGGAGAAAAGAGTACTCCAGCCAACACACATTCGGATGTCATACTTAGTTTGACCCCCCCCCCTTTCATTAGCAGCCATAACCTGTAAGACAGTTATCACATTTTGTATTATCGTCAAACAGACCCATACTCTGTCCGTTCAGCTACCATGCCAGCTATTCTGTATATTCACACTAGCATAGTTTCTTGTTCTCTCATGTTCACCATTTGAATTGCTGAGACTCGTAATGTAGAGTCCTAGAATGTAGTGCTTGAATAACCAAAACTCTTAGTTTCAAAATTTCATTGCTTCTAATGAACTATTAGACCTCGACTGAAATCACTACAAGCCATACTCCAAGATGAGTGTCCAAAAACCCTTTAATCATAGGTTCATAGGTTCATAGGTTCATAGGTTGGTACTAGGCTATCAGCCCTAGGGCCTATACAAGCCTAGCCATAACAATTCCCTGGCTATTTCTTCCCACATTATTTACTTTCCTGGACCCCTGTCTAGCAGGGCGACTGACGTGATCCCTGGGGTGAATTTCCTTTCTCCCATCTAAACGTCAAGGTTCCTCTTGAAGAGGTCCAAAGAGGCACTCTGCTTGACATGTATGTGCAATCTATTCCAGAGTCTGGGGAGTCTCTGGGTCAGGAACCTATCCCTCCAGCATGTTTTGTTTATTGTGATGACAAGGTTTAGATCCCTGGAGCGTGTAGCTCTGAGGGATTGGGATTTCTTTAAGTGTAGCATGTCCAACAGCTCTGGGTTTGACATGGCATTGTATGTTAAGCAGAGATCGCCTCTGAGTAGACAATATGTGACAGAGTATAGCTGGAGTTTTTTAAGGCGGTCAGCGTAGGGCATCTGCTTTAGGCCTGTGATTCTTTTAGTGAGGTATTTCTGAGGCCTTTCCAGTTGTTGCAGATGTCTTGAGAGGTACATACCAAATGGGGCGTTGTATTCTATAATGGGTCTAATGAGGGATGAGTACAGTGGGACAATGACCTCCTTTTTCTGGATGAAAAGCCCTTCGTGATGAGGTGTGCCACATAGAAGGATTTCCTGACTGTTGTGGCGATGTGGTTATCGAAGGTGAGACCACTGTCCACCTGTGTCCCTAAGTCTCTTATCACACTTACTGTGTTTAGTGTACTGCCACCTATATGGTAATTCATGGATACATGTTTTTTCCCAAAGGGGATAACAATACATTTCTTGGCATTGAGCTTGAGCCCATGGCTCTGGCACCAAGCATCTGTTTCTGTAAGGCCCTTTTGTAGAGTATCCACATCATTTGGGGATTCAATAATGGCTCCCAGTTTGCAGTCATCTTCAAACTTTGTTAGCCAGAGTCCCTTAGTGTTGACCTTACATATACTAAGACTGATACTGGAATTTCTGTAAATATTTCCTTTTCTCCAAGGTCTGACAATATCAGAGTTAGTATACATGAGTTCAGAGGGTGTGGTGAATTTGTCCCCTACATTAAGGCTTGCTACCTGAAAAAAAAAAAGAAAAAAAATTAAAGGAGAAAGGCAATGTTCGATATTCACACTTCCATTTTATTTTTAGTATTTTTATTTTATTTTATTTATTTATTTTTGGCATTTCAGGACTTCCAAGTCCTGATATTTCTGCAAGAAGTATCTCTCACACATTGGACTTTTCTATAAATTTTGCATATAAATAAACACAACTGTATCTTTGCTACATATTGTTGTGTATAAACCTGTTAAATGGAAAACCTGTACAAGCTTGTTTAGGTCTTCTTATTCTCTGAGTGTGAGAAGCTTACTGACTGTTCAAAAGATGTTTAACATTCGCATGTACTTATGCTGACAATTTTACTGACTGACCATAAATGTTTAACTCAAATGCTCACTCTTTCTATTATTACCTGTTTTGAACTGCAGTATGCTGTTACTGACTGTTTACAACATTTTGAATATAATATTAAAATGCCTGTAATTCTTTTTCAGTTTCTAGTGTCTTTGACTTTTGGCCAGAGTCATGACTGAAAAGGATTCTTGGACTACCTCACTTACCCATTTAACCACAAAGACACAACAGAAGCAAATGTGGACAGAGTATGTGTCATTCAAAAACAATAGTATGACTTCATAAATAGTAACTGTTTGGCACTGTGTGTGTGTGTCCTTCTCATTACACTGCTCTGGGAACAGAAAGGTGTTGAGAAGGACATACACACAGTAACTGTTTGGCACTGTGTGTGTGTCCTTCTCAATACCTTTCTGTTCCCAGAGCAGTGTAATGCACTCACAGTCACATAGATACATAGAAACAAAGGCAAACAAATAAAACCAAACCAAAAAAGCCATACAGAACTGGGAACTAACTTTGGCCAGCATAATGCCAGGGAATCTTCTTGAGCTAGGCTTATATAGGCTCCAGGGCCGTTAGTCTAGTACACACCTATGAACCTAAAACTAAACTCAAATACAACTGTAGCACAGCTAAAAAAGTCTCAAAAGAACTCAAAAGAATCACTTTATTAAAAGACAAAGAAACCACAGCTGGTAAGTCTTTTCGTTCTAATTGAGCTTCATCAGACCAAGTTGCAGAAACACTCTAACAAGAAATAAATAGCTGAATCACAGGTCACATGACTCCAATTCAGTGCTTTCATCCCTTCCTTTTCAGAACAATTTTAAAATTGTCTCTGTCATTAATACCTGGATATGCAAAGGCATTTAGCCTAACTTGCCAACAATTCTTTTTCCAATTAAGATAATCTTCAGCATCCCACCTGCGATCATAATTACTAACCTGATCAATAACAGAAAATGTATAAAAACTCCATTCTTTAGAATTGCTTCTTATGATCTTTTTAGATGATCTTGATTGGAAAGATTATTGTTGGCAAGTTAGGCTAAATGCCTGTGCATATCCAGGTATTAATGACAAAAAAAAAATTTAAAGTTGTTCTGAAAAGGAAGGGATTAAAGCACTGAATTGCAGAGTCATGTAACTTGTGATTTCAACTATTTATTTCTTGTTAGAGTGTTTCTGCAACTTGGTCTGATGAAGTTCAATTAGAACAAAAGGGCTTACCAGTTGTGGTTTCTTTATTTTTGTTTTTTAATAAAGTGATTCTTTTGAGTTCTTTCGAGACTTTTTTTAGCCATTCTACAGTTGCATTTGAGTTTAGTTTTACATGGATACATTGCTCATTGATGTGCCTGCCTGCAACAGATAAGTTAACAGTAAGAACAGGAACATCATGGGTAACATATAAGGATTTAAAACTTCATTTTTAATTATTGTACTTCTTTTCGCACCTCTTAGCATAAGAAATCTGGACAAAGCTGTAAATAATAGGGGTGCAAAGGCCCAAAAATAGGGTCACTTTTTAATTATTGCTCCAATAACTTAGAAAGTCGATAGAATAACAGGTTTTGAATTAGCATGAATTTTCTGAAGGTTATAAAGTCTGAAACACAAATGTTTGACATTGTTTTCTGAGTTCAACCTTCAATGATTTGCCAGAAAAGCCTGAAATTTTATGAGGAACAGACCAAAAATATGATGCAAAAATCTGGACATTCTGCAAAAATCTGGACAGTTGAGTGTATGCTTCTGTTCTCAGCATTTCAGATTATAAACTATAAAATGTGCATTTAAAAACAACCTTCTTCATGTATAACATGCTCAGTGCTTGAATACTTGTATATAACTAAGCAGCTCCATCTGTAAAATGCTCAGTGCTTTAAACTTCATTATTCCAAATGTATGATGGCTATAACTTTTTTGTTACGTTTTCTTTCTTGTGTGCAGATATCCCGAAGCTGTGTTCAAAATAGTTCTTTTGTGAATCAGCCGACTACCCCTGTTAACAGAAATAAATAAATAAATAAATAAGTAAATGCACGGGCTAATGGATATATGAAGATGAAAACAGAATTGTGAAGATAAATTATGTTTCACCCCTTTTAGCATGATGTTTAAGACATTACTAGTTTCAAAGTTAATGCTTTACTGCATTTTCTGAGTTCAGCCACAACCATTTAACTTAATTTTTATTTAGCAGCAGACTATTTCAATAACTCTCTGATGCTGTATTGGAGGGATTTTGTTTTTAATCTCACCAGTCATTTACCTTTAAGGCAGCAATGATCTCATGCCAATATTCCCTGAAGATCCGATCAGATGAAACTGAAGATGGGAGTAAATGTGACATCATCCTGGTGTGAGTAAGTCAGCGCCTCAAGGGAAGCAGAGCATTTGACAGAGAATCTATCTCTGTATTACGTTTCTTAAAGAGAATAAATAAAAGAGAAAGATGGTCATTTTTTTGACCCGCTATTATGAAGTGTGTTGAGGTTTACTTATCGTTGTGAGCAGTAATCCCGTAGAACATGTTTTCTTCACACTGAGAACCAGTAATCATATTAATCCAGTGAATCTAGCAGCAAAAGTCATTATGTAAATATGTTTTAATCTGAGAATTTTCTCTACAGCAAAGTGTTGTGATCTGTACTTCCTCTCACAGTAACACGCACGTCAGCTCTGTTACCAGTTAGATGATTTTTAAAATAAAACATGTATGGCCTACATCATATTTCTTACTTTCAGAGATTTTGTGAAAAAATGTGAGGCCCATTTACATCAACTCAAAAAAGAGCATGTTAAGAGTATGCTGCTTGGATAGTATTCTTATTTATTTATTTATTTTAAATGATGTGTCTGTTAATTAATGTTGGAGTAAATGGCTTCTGAACTGAAGTTTACAGCACTTCACATTTTCAGAGACTGTAGTTGTCAGAATCAAGAAATTTTCATCCGAGCAACTACATGCTCTGCTTTCACACAACAGAAATGCCTACAGTATGACTTATGAAAGAACCCTGAACATTTCTCATTATTCTGTGTTTGTTTTGAAAATCCCAGTCTGAACATGTGTGTGTGTGTGTGTGTGTGTGTGTGTGTGTGTGTGTGTGTCTGTGCACTCTCATCTGTGAGCATGTGTGTCATGTGGAAGATATGGCCTAATCAGGTCTTTGCTTCACTCGCAGGTGTTGCAATAAAGTGATGTTTGCACTAAGATACTCCAAAAGCAACTTAATGATCCCCTTCAAATAATGAGCTATCAGTCAAGAGTGACCATGTTTCTGTGTGGTGTACAGCAGGGCACAGTGGTAAAAATGCAAATACAAAGACAATTGTGTGGGATTTTACAAGAATGGATTATTCTGTGCTGGGGAGAAGGTCAAGGAGGAGGTAAGGGACTGTGGAGCAGATCAAGGGAGTAAAGTAAGCTTCCTCATATCCTTTAGACAAGGATATGAGGAAGTGTCAAAATGGCATACAGGATTGTGAGGTTAGTAATTATAGCAAAAGACAAGAGGCTAAAACAGGTAGAAAGGAGATGGTATGGACAGCAATGGCAAAAGCTGAAAGGGAGTCAGCAGAAAGGATCAAGAAATGAAACAGGGATTTTTGGACTGTATCAAAAAATAAGGAAGGGAAGGTCAAGGCTGAGTCAAGATAAGAGGAAGATCACAGAAGACTTGGAAAAAAGCTGAGGAACTGAATGAATAATTTACCACTGCTTTTGCAACTGAAAGCAAAGGGAGGGTGCTATGCCAGGCAGTGAATAATCAGAACAGTTTTATAGACACCAGGATGGAACTGGAGGAGATGGACAGGGAACTGCCTACCCTTAACGAGGATAAAGGTCAAGGAACAAAAAAGCTGCCTCCCCAAGTCCTCACAAATGTGTCCAGTGTGCTGACAGGTCCCCCTAATAATGAAAGTGTGTGAGGGCTAGACAGCAGTAGTTGTGGCACCGTGATAGTGGGGGGGGGGGGTCTGAGGAATTACAGGTCTGTTACCTTAACAGCAATGGCATGGAAAGTCATGAAGAGAATAAGAAAATCGCTGCAGGTGGAGGCAGGTAGCATTCCTGGAATGGTAACAATCCCCAGGACATTAATCAACATGTGTTCACTGTCAAAAGGAGCTGTCAATCAACTCTGATCCCATTTTATGACTAGGTAACGTGAATCTGGGAAGGAGTACCAACATGTACAGTCTTCCTAATCATCTGTTGGCAGGGGTATAGGCAGGATTGTTTTGGAACCAGACACCAACCTCTAAAATGTAGCCCCCACCTCCTGTACAGGTGTAGTCCACACTTCCTTAGATAGCTCGTCTCTGGACATTATGCCTTTTTTCCTACAGAAAAAAAGAAAATTCTGTTCCTGTAATGAAAGTCATAATCAAATATCCATGTAACAAACCACTGTGAAAAAAAGTCATTTAACAAAATTTATAACTTTAGGCCATTATAGCTATGACTAATTTTGAAACATAAATTCTAGCATATCTCATTGTACAAAATAAATAATTTTACAAAACTGTTCATCATGGTGCACATGTCAAATACTTGACATGACTGGAGGTGTCGTGGTCAAGACCATGCATAAGGAACTGGATGGTTGCATAGCTGTATGGAAGGACACAAAGGATTGTGGCGAGAAAGAGACAACACCACAACTTAGGGAAGGGACCAATGGAGGACTGCATGGCTATGTCCAGACTCGAATAGTCTTCAGTGTTTTTCTACGTGACTTATCTGAGGAGATCAAGGATCAGCCTCACTGATAATGCCACATGATGTCACAAAGAAAGGTACAGCAGTGGAGGCTGAGGAAAGAGTCAGGGAAGGAATTTTAACGGTTGGCTAAGTGGGCAGAAGGGGGTAGTTGAAGTTCAGTGGAAAACAAGTGCAAAGTCCTGCACCTAGGCCACTGCAACCCTGGTGTGAAATATTGCTCTGTTTGGGGGGGGGGGTGGAACTGGAGGCACAGGGCAGGAAAAGAATCTGTGGAGATGTTCACATCCAGATTAGACTTGTAGGAATACATTGAAGGGGGCAGTAGCATCAGCAAACACAATACAGGGTTGCATCTTTAAAAGTATAGAAGTCAGAAAAAAAAAGAAGTAATGCTTGCACTTGGCAGGGCCCTGATCAAACCACACCTTGAGTACCAAGTGTTGCTCTGGAATCCATACTAGGAAGGCAGTATAATGCTGGTGAAAAGAATATGGGGGCAGCCCCCAGAAATATAAGTGGGATGGAGAGGAAGGGATATGACCAGAGACTAGAGCTCTTCACACTTAAAACAAGAAGGGAGATGGTGAGTGGAACATGAAACAGTTGCACTAGATCATGTCTGGAAGTATGATCCTAAGCAAGAATAACAAAGGAGGAGATTTCAGCTATCCCATCATCAACTGGGAGAATTGTGCATCATGAAACATGTATGCCCAGAAATTTCTGAACTTCAAAAATACAAACTCCTTGAACCATTTAGTCCACAACCTAACCAGGGGATATTAAATCCTGGACTTTGTCCTTACCAGTATGGACCAACTCTGCTCCCTGACTATTGTAACCTCCTTCCTGGTCAAACTGATCCATGTGTCAGTCAAATTCACCTTTATCAAATAGTTAGTGCCAAAACTATGGACAGAAACTTAATGCCAAGAAATGTATAATTATATCCTTCGGTAAACATGACTCCCTTTGTAACTATCACATTCACAACATACCCCCTGAAAATTAATCCCATAGTAAGTGATCTGTGAAACTATGATGACAATGAACTGTCCTTTAATCACTACATATCCACTCTTGTAAAGAAGCACTTTTTCATTGCACACCTTATATCTTGCCTCTAAGGGTATGATGTCCAAATCCAGGGGTATAATTGTATTCAACACCTATTAGGCTAATCATTGAGTATAATACCCCTTTCAGTATGTACCTGTCCAAACATTTGTCGCAGCTGAATGACCACAGTACTTCATCAATAAAAAAATCAGTGGCCTAAATCATAAAAACTATGCAGACCATCTGAAAGCCTTGGCTCTCTTCTCATTATCATACAGGCTACTGCGAGGCAGTCTCTGCCTCATGTCTGTAGCCTTAACAGATCTGTTCTGCCAGACCTATTGCACATTCAGAAGTCCAAAGTTATCATAAACTCCCATTTCAGGAACCTCAGTGTCTCATACAAGATTAACAGAACATTCAGGAGAGAGAGGTATGTATCACAGAGAATATCCCGTCTTTGGAACTGTCTTCACTTCCATATAAATCAGACAACTTTATTCAAATCTAACTTGGACAAAGGGAAGGGTAACCAAAAATTCACCCAAGGTTTATCACCAACAGCCCTCATGGATATGGGAACATGTTATTACCCCAACATATACCTGCTCAGCCCCTCTTTGGGGATTCTTATTTGATTTATGCTGACCAGCATAAATCAAATATATAGCTCTTTTCTCCTCCACTGGACATTTTTTTCTCTTCCACATTCCCCTTTCTCATTACAAGTAACCATACTACTTACCCTCTGACATGTCTTCCTCAGTCACCATTCTCCAAATAAAAAAAAAAAAGGTTGTTATGACTCCACTTTATACCTTTATACTATACCTGGAATTTATCCTGTTTTAGTACTGTGTTCCCTGGAACTATAAAGTCAGATGTATTATCTGCCAGTATGTATCTCCTGTATATTTAATGTAAGTAGCATGTATATTGTACTCAGACTATTCCACTGTATTGTATTATATTATCTATGCCTTTCCCCTATCATTCATGTATATCTTCCTGCTGATAATCTTTAATGTTTAACATGCTAACACAGTAGTAATATTAATCCTTATGTTGATGGAGCTTTTCTCCCTATGCCTCCACTGAAAAGGTTTTTTTTCCTAAGCTCAGCAAAATAAAATAAAATTAAATTAAATATAAGGGCTAATACTCGCCATGGGAATGCAGGGCTAGGCTTTGTAAGGTTTTTATAGATTCAGCCTAGTAAGTACCAGTACAAAGGGTTAGTTACCTCTCAGTGCAGAGGGAGAATATTAACAGGAGAGAAGACTGTATGATTTCCTGATGAATACTTGACTGAGTACTAGGAAAGATATCCAATCACCCCTAGTGAGGAAATTCTTGAGATTCACTACAGACTATTGGAGCAGTTTGCTTGAGATAGAAACTTAAATAAAATGCAAGAATGTTTTTTTCCTTGTTAAGAAGTTGTTTGTTTTCACATGCCTGTTTTTCATGGCAAATAAGTGCCCTCAACTTAAAAGCTCTGCCTCCAGTGTGTTTTAGCCAATGCATCACTAATATTGTACTTGCATTATATTTGCTGTAACTTTTCTCCACATGCCTCCTCTGAAAATGGGCCTTAATCCAAGGTGGGCAACTTGGTCAACAAAGCAGACCTCAGAAAGTGAAACATCTGAACTTTCTGCCTCTGATTGTTGCATTTTGCATTAAACCTCTGGACTATGTTCTCTTTGAGAGGGTAGAAACTCCTCAAATTGCTTAATCTGAAGACATTGCTTATGACTGATCTAGAATTTTGTATAGATGTTTTCTAGCTTATAATGAACTTTTAAAGTCAAATCTTTTGAATTTGCTGCCATTTTGTAATTTCTTCTTTTCACTTTGAGCAAGTTAGTCATGATACAGTTTTTGTTTATGCTAATACAGGATTTAACAGTTTCCTTCAATTATCCAGTTGAAGTAATGAATAAATGTAGGTAGCTTTTGATTTCAGTCTTCTAGCCATAAGACTTTGAGAGACACTTGTGAAGTTCCTTCTCCAAGAAGAGAGACATAGCAACAGACTTCTTGTAAAAAAATCAGATTACTTCATATTTTACACTTTGCACTGCCCTCCCTCCACTTGACTGGCTTTGTGGGGAATGTGGACTTGAGGCGATATACTTGAATTCTCATTTGGTACCAAAGTCAAAATTCTGTACTCATAAACATTATGGGCCACAGACTGATGCATACCAAGGCAAGGAAAAAAAAACTTCCTGAGGCTGTTTATGATCATCATACTTATATTCATTAGCTGCAGAACTGCAGATATTTGGAATTGTAATGCACATATGATAGTAGTGATGAGTTTTGATATTTTAACAAGTTTCCCTTTTCCTTTTTTCCATGTTATATCAAGTGTTTTGATGGGAACAACTCTTTTCTAGCATTCTGTTTCTTAAAGTAATACAGATCTCACAGTTCTGACCTATGTTCTCAATATGCTCTGACATTCTTGTCAAACGAGGGTATCACGTGCTCTGTGTTTGCTTTTAACCATGAAGGATGTGTCTCAAATATTTTATGAAGCACTGCCTCTATTGTTTGACAGTAATAGCTTTGTGTGTCTTGAACAACAGTCCTTGTACATTTGAGAGTTCTCTGTACAAACAGCATAACAGAATACCTTTGAGAAGTAAAGACACAGTTGCTTTATCTCGGAGTCTTACACAAACACAATATGCTTCTTATTTTCATTAAGCTTCTCAGATGACAGATAACTGTCAAAAATCAAAACACTTATAAACCTTGTTATAGCAGATATTTGTTCTGTTTTAAATATGGTCTGCATAGTGTATTAGCTATCTGCATTTGCTTTCCAGGTTCATACTGGACTTCGAGATCATATCTTGCAGATTGAGCAGTATTCTTTGCAGCCCTAGCCACATACATGATGATTTTTTGAAAATAGCTTGCAGTGGTTTGTGATTTTATGTATTATTTATTTTATTTTACATTTGTTTACTGGGAAAGTCCAACTGGACACATGTCCTTTTTCAGAGGAGGTCCGGGGAGAAAAACTCCACATTGACCTTACAGAAATACAATATATCAGTAGTATACATAGGACAAAGAACTTAAAATACTAGCTCAGACACAGTTTGGACAAGCAGCTATACATAAAGGCTAATTAATGGATTACTAAGTTTAGATAGTACACAATATGTTTTAACCAAATCAATAAGAATCAAAAGATTAAACAATAACTAGAAAGACATTATATTATACATTTCTGTGTAAATAAATAGACAGACCAATATGGCATCACTCAAGTTCTGAATATAGTTTACAAAGATACTGAAATGCCTTAATATGTCATCAGCTCTGCAGTGGTATAGTACTGTGTAATGTTAGTATGCAAAGAGGCATGATAATACAATAGACAGAGGGAGATGGGTTAGTCAGTAAGTGAAGCAAAGGTAGTAGCATAGTCAGAGGGAGAGGTTAGTCTGGTGCAGAGCAAGGACTTAGCCATTTATTGAATAAGTGGGTTTTTAGCATTGTTTTAAACTGGACTAGTGATGTAACAGTTGTATGATTTCTGGTAGTGCATTCCAGATTTTTCCTATATAATTTGACAAGAGGGAATCTCCTTCTTGACTTTTGGTTGTATGATTTTTGTGTGGTGTTTGTTAGTGAGTGTGGGGTTCTGTTAGTGGCATGTGGTTGTAGTAATATTTGTAGGGCAGGTGTTTTCTCAGGTTCATGGAGAATTTTATGGGCAATTGTTAACTGGTTGCAGTGAAGGAGGTGGGGAGCTCAAGCCAGTTGAGTTGCTTGAGTGTTATACAATGGTGAGCTTTAGCTGGTAGGTTTGTAGCATATCTGGCAATTTTATTATAACAAGATTCAAGTTTTGCTAGCTCAGAATTTTTTAGATTTGTGAGTATGGGAGCTGTGTACAGCAGTGTGGAGATTAAGTGAGACTGGACAATGGTAGTTTTAGTATTTTTAGTGAAGTAGTGTTAGTTCCTATACAAAGTTCTGAGTTTTTTGCATACTTTTTTTACTGTTTGGGAAATGTGAATATCAAATTTTAAGTTGCAATCAGTTTCGACTCCTAAATGTTTGATGTGTGGTGATGGGTAGATGATGGTGTTATTTAGTGGTACAATAATGAAAGTGCAGTGACAGAGACCTGGTTCAAGGCTCCAGAGAGCACCCCTGCATTACCAGGCTATAATTCATACCACACCTTTCGGCCACCTAACCTGGTCTGAAACACTAAAGGTGGAGATGTGTCCATATTCATTAAAGATATCCACACCTTCAGGCTAGTTGCTCAGCATAATGCATCCGAGATTATCCAAGTGCAACTAACTCTGGGCAAGACCACAATCCAAATTGTAACTTGCTACAGATCCCCCACCATGCCCCATGATTCCCACTCCTCATTTCTTGATACACTGGAAAATATTAGGGTACAACTCAACACCCTAATAATGGGCAATTTCAACTACCCCACCATTAACTGGAAAAACTACTCATGTACCAACTCTTTTGCTCAGCGTTTTCTGGAATTCATAAATTCCAATGCCTTGGATCAACTTATCCACACCTCCACCAAGGGCAGCAGTATCCTAGACCTGGTCATTACCAACATGGGCGACCGGTGTTCCACACCAGAGGTCAATTCTAAATTGGTCAGATCTGACCACAAGCTAATCAGCCTAGACATCCACATCCCGCCCCCACCCCCCATTAGGGAAACCACTGTAAAGAATTTCTCTAAAGCCACCTTCACGGTTCTTAAGACAAAAGTGGCAAACTTCACGACACCCATGCAGATGGACAACAGAGGTATGTCTGTGGAATCCTACACAAAAGCACTTTATAAGCACTTACACGAGTGCATGGATTGTGCTATCCGTAACAGAACCAAGATGCTATCCTCTAAAAAAGGAAGCCAATCTGGTGGTCCACTGCCATAAACAAACTCTACAACAGAAGAAAGAAACTGTTGCAAAAAAGAGTAAAATTTCATGATTGGAGGAACTCCCTGGTCAGCCTCAGTAAGAAGCTGAGATCCCTCATAAAATCCTCCAATGCTAGTTGTGAAAACAAAATCACCACTGATTCTAAAGACAACTACAAAGCATTCTATAGCTATGTCAGGAATCTCAATGGCAACACTCAGATCTGCTCTGAGTTACAGCACAATGCCACTAAATATACAGAACCAACTAATATTGCCAACATCCTGGCAGATAGATTCAGTGCTAACTTTACCCCCCTGTCACCCCCCTAAAGGGCCCATCTCTATACCGGAAGAATGCAAAGTTCCTGTAATCACGGCTGCACAGGTAAAAACGACACTCTCCAAAGCCAAGAACACAGCACCCATGGGACCTGACAACATCCCAAGCTGCATTCTACATGAACTACAGAATGAACTGTCACCCCACCTAAGCACCATGTTCAATCATAGCCTCACCTCAAGCTTTGTACCCACTGAATTGTGCACAGTGACGGTTATCACACTCCACAAAGGGGTAGCCACCACAAACCCCAGGAACTACTGCCCCATTAGCCTAACAAGCCTGGTTTGCAAGGCCATGGAATGTATCATCATGGAACTTATAAACAGAGACATTGATAATCTCCAAACTCTGGACCCCACCCAGTTCGGGTTTGTAAAAGGCAGATCATGTCTAATAAACCTGATTGACTTCTTTGAGGCAGTCACCAAAGCTGTAGACAAGGGTAAGGTGGTTCACACAGCCTATCTAGATCCCGTCAAGGCTTTTGACACCATCCTCCACTCTGGAATTATAGATAAACTCACTAAACTAGATATAAATCTTTATAATCTTTATATCACAAGATGGGTTGCCAACTGGCTCACTGACAGAACCCACACTGTGAAAGTAGCAGACTCCAAATCCGACTTCAGACCAGTGACAAGTGGAGTACCACAGGGTTCAGTCCTGGGTCCTCTCCTGTTTGATATCTACTTTTCTAAAGTAGAGGCTAACACAGAAGGTCTTTGGCTAATGAAGTTCACAGATGACTGCAAACTAGGAGCCATAATTGAAACTCCTAATGATGTGGACATCCTGCAAAAGGGCCTCACTGTGACAGATGCCTGATGTCAAAGCCATGGCCTCAAGGTCAATGCCAAAAATTGGATTGTCATCCCCTTTGGTAAAAACTCTGTACCCATGAGCTACCACATAGGTGGTAGTCTACTTAACACTGAAAGTGTGATAAGAGACCTTGGTATACAGGTGGACAGTAGTCTCACCTTTGATAATCACATCGCCACAGTAGTCAGGAAATCCTTCAATGTGGCACACCTCATCACAAAAGGTTTCTCATCCAGGAAAAAAGAGGTCATCGTTCCCCACTACTCGTCACTCATTAGACCCATTATAGAATACAGCGCCCCTTTTGGTATGTACCTCACAAGACATCTATGACAACTGGAAAGACCATAGAAATACCTCACAAAGAGGATTACCAGCCTCAAACAGATGCCCTACACAGACCATCTCAAAAAACTGCAGCTTTACTCCATCGCATATCACCTACTCAGAGGCTATCTCTGCCTAACATACAAAGCTATGTAAAGAAATCCCAATCCCTCCAAGCTACACGCTCTAGGGACCTAATCCTTGTTACCACAATAAACACAACATGCTGGAGGGATAGATTCCTGTCCCAGAGACTTCCCATACAGTGGAACAAACTACCTATCTATATCAAACAAAGCTCCTCATTAGCACTGTTGAAGAAAAAATCTTGATGATTGGATGGGAAATAGGAAATTCACCCCTGGGATCACCTCTGTGGCTGACAGGGGCACAGGAAAATAATTTTCTTGGGTGGCGAAAACCAGGGTACCTTTTTGGCTAGGCTTGTATAGGCCCTAGGCCCAATAGCCTAGTACCTACCTATGAACCTATGAAAGTGTTTGTGGGTGAGGATAATTTATTGGGTTGGAAAATCATAAGTTTGTTTTATTTTGGGGTTTTAAAGTAGTTGAGAGTTTGTAAGCCAGGTCTCAACTGCTAGAAAGGATTGTAGTGTTAAATTCTGAAATTTTTGAATTGAGGAAGTAGCACATATTACCATTGAAATGTCTGCATATTGGATGAGAGAGGCTTGTGGACTTGAGGTGTGGAGGTTATTTGTAAATATTGAAAATAGTAGTAGGCCTAAGATTGAGCCTTGAGGGACACCTAGAGTCACTGGTAGAAAAGGTGATAATGTTTGTTGCCAAGGAACAAAGTAAAGTAATCATGGAACCAGGCAAGGGTAGACTGGCAAAAGTTTGGTTCAGAGCGATCGTTTAGAAGTTTACTATGAGAAACCATATCAAAGGCTTTTGATAGGTCAAGGAAGATAGAGCATACATAATTACTGTTGTTCCTGTGATAGTTGACAGTATTGGTGAATGACATTAGAGCAGTTGATGTACTATGAAATGATTGAAAAAGCCATGCTGGGTGTTGGTTAGAAGTTTGTTAGTATGCAGGTAATAAATAACTTGCATGTAAATGACCCTCTCTAGTATTTTAGACAGTGGTGATAATATTGCGATTGAATGGTAGTTAGATAGATCTGTTGAAGAGCCACCTTTATGGAGAGGTATAACTCGAGAGGTTTTCCAAATAGGTGGGACTTGTTGTTCTGTTATGGATCTATTGATAAGAATTGATGTAGGATAGGCTATTCCATCTGCTGTTAGTTTTAGGAAATCGGCAGGTAAGTTGTCTGCAGCTAATGTGGTAGGTTTTAGCTTTTTAAGCAGTTTTTTGATAATCTCTGTAGGTACAGGTTGCAGGTAGAAGGTAGATTTAATATTGGAAGAGGCAGAGGTATTTCTGATAGGTGAGGGGGTTTGATTGACAGTGCTAAGATAGTTTAGTAAAGGAATTAATTTTAAAGTCCTACACAGATGCCAAAGCTTCCATCTCTATGTGTGCATACCGTATCAATGCTTCAATCAGACCTCTTTTCCCATATGCAGTTGGTCTACATTTTTCCATTATGCATCCAAATCTTGATAGACATAATAAAAATCCAAGTTTTGATTTCATGTAACAAGCCTTTTCAACTTTTCTAAGATATTGTCTTATTCTGAAGATCAACAAAACAACTGACATCATGATTTATTAGCTTCATAAGTGGTTCTGTAATATCTGATAAGTTGAGTGTGAACTTTGAAAGATGCTAAATCATTTCTAAGAATTTCATAATAGGGGAGTTGTCTTGTGTTTTCTGCATATTAACTGTTGCAGTAACCTTCTCAGCATCTGGTCTGAGACCTTCAGAAGCCAGAATATGACCCACATACTTGAGATGTTGCACACAGATTTCACATTTAGCTTTGCTGAGTTTTAGACCATTATACCTCAGCATATCTAGAAGCCTACACAGTCTTATATCATGTTCCTACTTGTAATTGAACCCCATGCAAACATATCATCTCATTTTTATGACACCATCTAGATCTATAGTTATTTCATCCATAAATCCTCTGGCACTAAGAATATACCAAAAAAGTAATCTTAGGAATCTGTATCTGATCAGATGTTATAACAGTACACAGACTTGAGCTAGCCTTATTCATCTTCGTTTGGCACAGGTCATAACTTCAGTCCAGAACTGAAACATATTAGCCATGCCTGGAATTGCTTTTTCAATAGTCTACAGTATTCAGATCTTGAAGAACTATCCCATCCTTAGTTTTTCTAGTTTCATTACTGTTCCCCCTCTATTCACCCTTTCAGTCATTTCAACTTGCTTAGTAATTACACCGAGGGATTCCATACTTTCTCACTCTTGCTCAATATTTCCCATATGTTCACTAAAATCCTTTATGCTACCTACTGTAAAGCATTTTTGCAAACATTCTTTCCAATAATCATAGAAGCATTACAAACATTTATAGTGATACAGCTCATTGGCTCTGGAAAAGGGATAATGTGTCTCTCTGATGTGAGTGTGTTGTGATTATTGGAACATTCCCATTAACAGGTAGCTAGGCTTCCCTTTATACTAATTTGGTAGCTGATAAGGTCTTAATTGTCAGTTAATGGTATATAAAAGGAAGCTGCCTGAAATCAGCAAAATATGACTTTTGTTCTTCACCGAAGGATCATCTGAAGGGAAATCATAGGAGCATGGAATGAGAGCCTAGTACCTGTGGATTATACTTATGAAAATACCTGTGTTTAAGGCTGACAGCTTGGCCTGGAAGAGTCCTGCAATCTTCAAATTTTCCTTCCATTATCAGTCAACCTCTTTCCTGGACTGAACTTTGTTATAAAGAAGCAGCAAAGGTAATGTTTATTTTTATTTTGAAGCTACAAAGCCAAGTGGGCTCACAGTTTGGTTAGTAGTCTACTTAATAAACTTGTATTTTTTACTATGTCCTGCTATCACCAGACCAGTGCCTTTTTGGACTTACTCTGGTGGAAAATGTGGGTGATTTGGCCAGAGAAGTTCCAAACTACGCTTTCTCATAAAACTGCCGTCACTAAGTGCAAATCACATTTTAGACTTAGAATTCCCTTTTACCTTGTGACTGTTGTGTGCCTGGTATGGTAACTGCTGCCCTCAATAACAGAGGAATTACTATGGAAAATCATGGAGTCACAAGCAGGGACTGGACAAAAGCTGCTTCACCCATAACAGCTGATTATGCTGGCCAACATAGATGCCAACCTCAAGACTGTACAACCTATGATGAAATTAACCAGGCAGGATAATATGAACTCTGATTGGGTAAGATTTATATGATGTGTCACCATACAGAACTACAGCTGAACAGAGGCACTGAAAATGAATGAGGACATGGATGAGACTGATTGCATGGAGTATGATAAATTAAGAAAGAATTTTTACCCAGGGATTTTATAAACCCTGAGTCACAAGCAGTAAAATGGCATAACTGCACTTTTAGTAAAGATAAACTGGCAAATGTACAGATGCATGACTTAAAGCATTATTTTATTCATTTGTTTATTTATATTTGCTTAACGGGGTAGTGCACTGATCAATATTTACTAATTTCAGGCTCAGGCCAGGTGAAATGCAAAACATTTCACAAACAAAAATACAGAAATATACACAATAACAGAATAGTTCAGACTAACCACATAGAGGAAAAAACACTTTGTATATTCTTTCCAGTGAACAAGCATACTACAATGTACAATCAAGCAGAGTGTATTGTGCAATATATACATTACTTTCTAAAGTGGGTCAATCTTCACTGAATCTTGAGAAAGGAGAAGAGACTCAGAAAATGGGTAGGTTAGGTGATATCATGTGCTGAAGCAGGAGCATTTGGCTTTAATGAAGTAGTGCTTATTTATTTATTTGTCTTTCATTAACCGGGTTAGGGCCAGTGGCCCATTTTCAGTGGAGACCCGAGGAGAAAAGTTTATTTGTTTTTAATTTTGTTTTGTTTTGTTTTGAGTTGCATTCTGAATTTGAGATAAGTTTTGATTTCTTAATGTTGGTGGGGAGAGCTTGCCAATGTGTAGATGCCTGAGAGGAGCATATGCAGTGCTGTGGAGTTTGGTTCTAAGGGTAATGAGAGTTAGTCTGGTTTGTGAGTAGTGTTTCAGGCTGTATGAGGAGTTTTTTTGTGATGTCTGTCTGCAAGGGGAGTAAATGTGTAGAGTTAGTTTGTAGTGTTGGGATCCTAAAAGTATGTTAGATCTCTGTTTTTTTTAGACAGCCAATTGGATTTTTCTAGGATGATACAGTGATGCTCACTGAAATGTCAGTTTTGCAATGAACTCGTAGATGCTGTTAGAGATAATCTGGAGTGTGGCCATGTTTTCCTTGGAGGCAGAAGCAAAAAAATTGGGAGCCCATATTCAAGTTGAGAAAGGAGACCTTTAACACTGGCTGATCTGGCTGGTTCGGATAGAAAAGGAGAGAGAGAGAGATCATTTTGGCTCAGAACAGAAGAGAGTTTGTTTTGGCTCTCACTTTGTCACTGTAGAAATGGAAGTTTATTGAGTGATCAAGCCATAGTCCTAGGTATTTGAAGGTAGTGCTTGTGTCAGTGGAATAGTTGTGTAGGTCAAAGATAATTATAGAGTTAGATGCATAGTTTTGGTCTTGGTGGGGTTGAGAAGTAGTTTAGGGTTTATGAGCCATTGGTGGAGCTCATGTAAGTCTGACTGGGATTGACATTGAATGTTGGTGTGAGAATGACCTGATAGGTAAATGACCAAGTTATCAGCATAGAGGATAAGTCAGAAATGGGGGGGGGTCACAAAGAAGTTTGTTAATGGATATGGAGAAGAGGAGGGGAGCATGAACTAATCCTTGTGGTACACTTTTGGTAATAGGTACAGATTATGATAAAGAGAATCATATTTTAACTCTGAAGTGTCTGTCAGTGTGGAAGTTTTTAAATCAGGGGGAAATGTCTGGACTGATACCAATTTTAATTTGTTTTGGAGAAGACAGTGGTCAGTGAGGTTAAATGCCATTTCAGGTCTATATACAGGGTACCTGTAAGGAGGCCAGTATCAGAATTTAGCAGGATGGGATCATTTAGGAACCAAAGTGATGTCATAGTGATTCTTCCAGGCCAGAATCCATGTTACTTGGAGGAGAACAGGTCGTACTGCTGGAGAGAGAGAGAGAGTTGGGTGTAGACTATCTCTTCAAGAAAATTGTGCAGAATTGGGAGGATGGTTATTGGACAGAAGTGAGAGTTATCTTTTGGGTTGGTTTGCCGTGGGAGGGTTTTGATTACAGTAGTTTTCCAAATATGTGGCACAATGTTCTGTGTGAGACAAAGGTTATATGTGTGGGTGATATGAAGCCATAGATGCTCTCTGCATTGGTATATGAACCAGGGATTTATGTTGTCAGATCCCAAGGGTGTCAGTGTAATTTTTTTCCAGTAAAAATTTGGATTTGAAGTGGAAAAGGGGGATGAATGATGGTGGAGTGGGCAATGCATGATCTGAGGGAGGTGTGGAGTTTACTGACAGGAAACTGCTAAATTCTGTAAGGAAATCCTGTGGAGAATGTTTTGCTGTACCACATTGAAAGGTGTTTGTAGACAGGGTATCATAAGGAGGTTTTCTTCCTGTAAGTAGGTTAATCTCTTTGCAAACGTGTTTGAAGGACAGTAAGAAGGTAATTTGTTTCTTTGTCTGAAGAGTTCTTTTATGCCTTCTGATGGACTTCTTGGTTAGGTTACACAAGACTATAAAGGAGGTGATTTTATTAATTGTGGGGGGGGGGTCTGTTTCCATTTTTGCCAAGCTTCATCCCTTAGAGTTAAAAGATGTTTCATTTCAGTGGGCAGCTATTCATTTTTGGTGAGTTTATAATGTCTGTGGATAAGCTGGAAGAATTTGTTGTATTAAGGTCATGTAAGGCGAGTATATGGTTCCAGTTGTGGGCTGTGAGAAAGGTTATGAGTTTGTCTATATTTGTGCTACTCTGGTTTCTGAAGGTTTTTAATATTGGTGGAAGTTCTATAGGATGGATGACAACTTTAAAGGTGATGGTGGCAAATGTTTGTGTTGGTGATAGAGTTTAGTATGTTTGTAAAAATCAGGTTGCGTGTAAAGTGTTTGGAGTACCTAAGGTTAGGTTTTATTGGTTCATTTGTGAGTTGAAGGAGGACCTAAGGATGCTAGAAAAGTACCCATGTCAAATGAAAGAGAGCCTCAACTAGAATGAAAATATTATTTTTGAGACAGCTGTTAGTGATGAGTGATTTAAATTTATCTAGGGAAGCAGGAGGTAGTAGATAGGCTGCAGTGAACAGGAGTTTCCTTGGGCAGTAACTTTTGGGTTTAGGTTATTTCTGTACAAAAATTAGAGAGTCTCCACCTAATCATTTGCTGGTCTGGCGTTACTGACATATTTGTAGGAGATTAAAAAGTGGCGGAAGTTGAGGAGTCTTTTTATTTTTTGGCCCAGAATTCTGTGACTGCTAGAATGTCTGGGTTGTGCTTAGAAATAAAAGCACTTATATGGTCTAGCTTGTCTCTGGTACTATGTGCATTGAGGAGAACACAGGCCAGTGCAGGAAGGGAGTAGTTCTGATATAGAGGGTAGGGCATTGTTGGGCCTGGATTGGGTTCCATGTCACTGTTTAGCAGCAGTATAACGATTATGGATAGTCTGAATGAGGTCTCTGGTGTTTTAGGCAGAAAGCAAAATGTTTCTGACTCTTAATAATCATATAATAGAGTAAGCTGGAGAATAGGTTTGATCTGATTAGTGGGGGTTGTTGTGCTTTGTTGGTGAAGAAGTTATGGGAGTAGGGGTACATAGTGATATGATAATCGGTTGGCTAAGTGTTTCATGAAGATGTTTGTTGTTGATAGTGGTGAGGAAGGTGAAGAGGAAAGGAGGAGGATGTAGTACAAGGTAAATTATGGAAATAGGAACATATTACTGATTGGATGTGTGTTGTGTTTGTACAGAAAGTTGTAAGAGGGAGTTAAGACTTCCAGTAATATTGTAGTACTGACTATGAGGGCGGTGAAATAAGGTGGCTATGTGAGTTTATGGTGGTATCTTTTTAAGAGGTGTGTCTTGAGATTGTGAAGGTTGGTGGAGGTCAGAACAAATATAATATGTGGTGTGGAGTGGCTTGGGAATTGGACATGGGAGGGGAGTGAACCAGAACACAACTCCCATTGTGTGGTGTGGGATGGCTGGGGAACTGGACATGGGAGAGCAGTGAACCAGGACACAACTTCCACTGTCTTGGGAGTTAATAAGTCAAGACATATGTCAAGCATTGAGCTCAAATAGGGAAGGTACAAATGAAGGAATTGTTCAGAAATGATAGCCTGAAGAAAAGAGGCAATGCTAATAACTGTATGACAGTAAAATAGTGTATGTTGTTCCACCACTTTAATGGGGTGGGTACCTACTGATACAGAAGTGTTTTGAAAGGACGAGTCAAGCAAAAAGCAACCATAGTGATACTGCCTGCCTTAACATAGCTATAAAAAAGAAAAACTAGAAGTGTAAGACACTAAGTACAATTGACAGGGTAAGTGGGAAATGTACCATAAGGTTTTCTCTTTTTGCTTCCTTTTCCTTTGCTAAGGTGCCTGTGTAAAGTGTTTGGGTAGAATCCACTTCACAGCTTTGGTGTAAACCAGATATCAACAGTAAAGTGAAAATGCTGGAAATTTTTAATATTGGCAGGTTTGAAACTGCTTTAAGAAAATGGGCACTACAATGCAAGCTTGGTAACATTGATAAGCTGCTAACTTTAGTAGAACACTTATTAATTAATGAGATTTTTTTAGAAATTAAGTGGCTGTCTTAAGGATAAAACTGCAGTAAGCAATGTAACTTTTTCTGTAAAATCAAAAGCAGTGAGTAGTGCTCATGTTACAAATGTGAAGTGGGAGGTTCACAAGTTTAAGTTCTGCACTAAAATGAATACCTCTGACAGAACTACGAACACTGAAATTGATGCTTTAAATGATGTTTCTGTGGAGTGTGACAAGACTGCAGCTGAAATAATTGATTCCATATCTAAGCTAGTAAAATGTTTTGTATTTTTGTAAGGTAGAAAGGTTAAAGTTCTGGTAGACTCTAGAAACACAAAGTTTCCTTTAAAGTGTTACCATAACATTTCTAATAATCCAAGAGGGATGTAATACAGTGACAGAAAATAGTATACTCTTGTACATATAGAAATTTAGACTTTTCTGGGAAAGATGTTATTCTTGATGTAATATTAGCAAAACCTTTCAATATTTTAAACCACTATGGAAATATGGAAGGAAGGAGAACAGCTGATATGTTAATACAGTATCAGAATAGGGAGGATAGCAAAGGCAATGAAACTTGCAAGGAGATTAGAAATCAAAACCTGGAGAAGGGAGATGGTGTAAAAACTACATATGGAAACATAATTGTTTTCATATTAGACAATAAAAACAATCATTTTAGCTTTATAAAACATGCACCAGCGATAAAGCACAGAAATCCAAATCTTTTAAGAGGTATCAGAATAGAAACTGAAACTGAACTGGCCGGTGAACTCTGAACTCAAATTTAGTGCAAGACAAAAATAAATATAGAGAAGCATTTGCAAAGGAATTGAGGCAAATCTAAAAAAAAAAGTCAGTCTGTCACAGTGAGTACAAAAAATGGGATACACCAGAGAATGCAGAGTTCTGAGTCTGTCTCTTCTGGTATAAGCAGAAAACGCAATTGTGAACTTTAAGCAGAAGAAATCTGTGAACCAAGAAAAAAATATAGCTGACAACACATTTTTCTTACATACCCCTTGCCTTGGGGGTAACATATGGAAGAATAAGAAAGTGAATAGTGGTATCTACCCCTAAGCTAAAAAGAGAGAAATGTATGAAAAAGAGAATACCCTGGAGGCTTGAGTTGATAGCAGAAAAAGTAAAGTAGATGATGACATTTGTTTGGAACTACCTTTTGTAGGGGAAGACATTGAAGCAGAAGCAATGCTGTTATTTTTACAGAAACAGGCTATACCTTCTTCCATGAGTCAGGTTACTGAAGAAATTAATCTGGAGTAAGTCATATGAACTTTAAAAAGTTACAGTGGGAGATGATAGTTTAAGGGCAAGAAAAAATGTAAATAAGGTTGTGGGAGAAAGTGACTTAACCCTATTTTTTTTTCTTCTGTTGAAAAATGCAGTCGTGCAGTGGTTAGCATTGTTACCTCACAGCAAGAGGTTCTCCAGTTCAATTCTTGGCTGGGGTGTCTTTTGTGTGGAGCCTGCATGTCCTCCCTGTATTCGCATGGGTTTCCTGTGGGTGCTCCAGTTTCCTCCCACATTCCAAAGACGTGCAGTAGTTGGATTGGATACACTAAATTGAACTTGGGTGTGAGTGTGTGTGTGTGAGTAAATGGCACACCTTCCGAAGAGGGTTAGGCCTCGGGCTAACAATCCAACCCCATAAAACCCATAACTACTACAGAAACAATGAGTGCTGTGGAGCACTTGTTGCTTGATTTGCTGAAAGCATGGCGTGGATACAAGACAGAGAAAAGCTGAAAACTAATGTAGAGTTAGTAAAGAAGGGAACATATTCTGCATCAATTATTAGTGCCAGAATTTTACATGACAGTGGCATTGAAGCTAACCAATAGTCATATGTTAGGAGTATACCTGGGAATAGACAAAAGTCAGGCAATGATATTAGCCATGTTTTACTACTCACCAGCAATTATGAAAAAGAAAGGGAACACCTGCGTTTCTTATCCAGAATGTTAGAAAGTCCTGTTTTGCATATAAAAGTCCCCTAATCCCAGTGCATATAATTAAAGTACTATATTGCTGAGGACATTGCAGAGTAATCTCTAATGAAATAGCTCACAGAATAAACCATAATCATCTGCAGGCAGAGGTCAGAGAAGGCTCTAAGGTCAACAGAGACTAGGCTGAAAACCTGGAAGTTGGTTGGAAAGAAAGTACAAGAGTGCAAAAAGAAAATCCTCAGGGTTCTAGCACCTCAGGAAGAAAAGGAAATAGGTGGAGTTGAAGAAGAATGACAGCACCTCAAAATAGCAAGTGTGAAAACTACAGAACAGATATGAGGTTGAACCAGGTAAGGAAATAAGGATAGCTGAAGCTGGAATGCTGAAGACCAGAAAGTCATAAAAAGAAAAGGAGTACAGGAAAAAGTGGGAGATAGTTAAGATGGATGAGAATAAGAAGGAATACACTTACAAATGCCTTCTACCAGCACCTGCAGGACTGCATGGATAAGGCAATCCCAAGCAAAACAAAGACTCTTTGTACCAAAGGCAAGCGTCCAGTCTGGTGGACCCCAGCCATAAACAAACTCTACAACAAAAGGAGGAAGCTACTACAAGATAGAGCAAAATCCTTAAAAGGTAAGACACCTTTGATCACTATAAGTAAAAAACTAAGAGCTCTCATAAAATCATCCAAAGCAAATTTTGAGAGAAAAATAGCTAAAGACTCAAAAGACAATCATAAGGCCTTCTTTAGCTATGTTAGAAACCTGGGAGGAAACTCCCAGATATGCTCAGAACTAGTTCAAAATGATGTGAAGATTACTGATCCTACAGACATTGCCAACATACTGGCTGACAGGTTCAGTGCAAACTTCTCCCCCCCTCCCCCCCAAAAGGAGATTGCAGCCCCCCAAACATCTCTAACGCCCAAGTGAGAACTGCTCTCTCCAAAGCAAAAAACACAACATCCATGGGACCTGATGGTGTCCCTGGCTGTGTGCTCCATGAACTCAATGAGGAATTTAACCCACAGCTAGGACAGCTGTTTAATCATAGTCTCACCTCTGGATACGTACCCAGGGAGTGGCGCACTGCAACTGTGGTCCCACTTCACAAAGGCGGTGCCTCCACCGATCCTGGAAATTACCGGCCCATTAGCTTGACAAGCCTTATCTGCAAAGCCATGGAGAGGATCATAATGGACCTCATAAATAAAGACATAGGGAATTTGCAGACTTTGGATCCAACCCAGTTTGGCTTTGTCAAAGGCAGATCATGCCTTTTAAACTTGGTTGACTTTTTCGAAACAGTCACCAAAGCCATTGATGAGGGAAAGGCAGTCCATACAGCCTACCTCGATCTGGCGAAGGCCTTCGATACAATACCCCACTCGGGTATCATTGAAAAACTCATCAGCTTAAATGTTAACCCATACATCACAAGATGGGTTGCAAACTGGCTGAGTGACAGAACCCACAGGGTCAGAGTTGCTGGCGCCATGTCAGACTCAAAGCCTGTCACAAGTGGTGTTCCACAGGGCTCAGTCCTGGGCCCACTCTTGTTTGGCATCTACTTTTCCAAGTACAAGCAAACACAGGAGGGTTATGGCTGACAAAGTTTGCAGATGACTGCAAACTGGGTGCCATAGTCGAAAACACATCTGACACAGATATCCTTCAGAAGGGTCTCACAGAGACGGATAGCTGGTGCCAGAGCCATGGCCTAAAGTTAAATGCCAAAAAATGCATAGTCATACCCTTCGGGAAAAACAAGGTTACCCCTAGCTACCATATAGGTGGCAATCCACTGAGCACAGAAGAAGTTATCAGGGACCTGGGGACCCAGGTTGACAGTAGCCTGTCATTCGACACCCATGTAGCTAAAGTAGTTAGGAAGACCTTCTACATTGCCCACCTTATCATGAAGGGATTCACATCTAGATCAAGGGAGGTCATAGTCTCCCTGTACTCATCACTCATCAGACCAATGATTGAGTAAATGCCCCATTCGGAATGTATCTGACCCGACACTTGCAGCAGCTGGAGAGGCCACAAAAGTTCCTCACCAAAAGGATAAAGGTTCTCAAAAATCTGTCCTATGCTGCCCGACTGAAAGAACTCCAGCTCTATTCAGTTGCTTACCGCTTGCTCAGAGGTGACCTTTGCCTGACATACAAGGCCATGTCAAACCCAGATTTGATGAATATGCTTCACCTCAAAAAATCTAGATCTGTCAGAGCCACAAGGGCGGGAGACTTAAACCTCGACACGGCTATTAATAGGACGTGCTGGAGGGATAGATTCATCACCCAAAGACTGCGTATGCTGTGGAACAAAATCTCGGTATATGTGAGGCAGAGCACCTCGCTGGCCTTGTTCAAGAGAAATCTTGACCAATGGATGGGAGATCGCAGATATACTCCAGGGATTACCTCAGTGTCACTGCTCGACAGAGGCACAGCAAAATAATGGGTATAGTTCCCCATACTAAAGGGGTGGCGTAAGCCACAAAACTATGGGCTAGGCTTGTAAATGCCCTCGGGCAGATAGCCTAGTATGAACCTATGAACCTATGAACCTATGAACCTATGACTAACAAAGAGGCAAAGAAAGCAGCAATGCCAAATAAAAAGACATCAGAGGTCCTCAACCATTTTCTGTCAATTGACTTAGTAGAGCACAAATAAACTCTATCAGGTTGCCAGACAAAGACAGAAAGATAAAGAAGATAGTCATGAGATACCCTTCATAAGGGATGCCAGCAACTACCTGCTCATTATTCCACGGGACATCAAAGGTAGATGGAAGGAATACTTTCAGCAGCTTCTAAATAAACAATTTACATCCATACAGAATGAATAACTTGATTCCATTATTACCTTGGATTATAGTATTACCTACAATATTTTGTTTTAGTCTGTTTTGAAGGACTATCATCATATGTTTCATGAATGAGCTTTGTTTGAGAATCATTTAAAAGTTACAGAGGTGCATAAAATACAGCATGATATCAGTGTTTTTTAAGAACAATCATATTTTTTCATAGTCATCTGAACTCAACGTTATTTCAACCACTGGTACAGCTTCTACTTTATGTGATGATGTTTCATGCAATGATGTTTTGATGTTTCCAATGTGATGTTGGTTGAACAGCAGGATTGAGTTCTACCTATTTTAGATTTGCAAAATCAACAAGACTTTCTGACACTACCAGAAACTTTAAATTTTCATCTACAGAAGCAGGATTTAATCAGACAAGAAAGAAATTAGAAACATAATTGAGGAGGAAGGGGGTTAATGCACCCTTGGGTAATGACTTGCAGCATGTCCAGGAACATAGACAAGTAAAGTTGGTCTTTTTTCTTTTCAACTTACACAACCACAACTTAATGTTTTAAATAAAGGGCTTACGTTCATACTGACCGCAAATGCAAACACTAATAATTTTATAACTAAGATTAGGTTATTTGGCAGAAATTTTACTCTTAAGACAATATTTAGGAACACTTATTTTGAAGCTCCTTTTAAGAATCTGAGTTCTTTTATACCTATGAATTCCCCGCTTATCAAAATGTTTCTTAAAAAATGTGACTCTGACCTATACAATAGTTATACTATGGGTATGTTATGTAGAAGTAAAGGCTATTTCAATTGAAGGTCAGTAATAATAATACTGTTATTGAATCTGCAGATAAAGGTGGGGGATATTGTGGTATTCAACAGGCAGAAATATTTAGATAAAATGTACGTATTACTTAAAGCTACATAGAAACATGTTTTTAAATATCAAGTTGAGACCATAACTTCCAAGTTTAAGACAACTATTTGTGATTTATTTATGAGTAAACTGCTGACACAAGATCATTTGAATTTTTTTATGTATCAAATCCTAGAGTACTTACTTAAAATACCTCAATCACCCTTAGATGTACTGTTTTAACTGACTGTCTGAGGTTCAGGGTGGATTACCTAACCCTTATCCAAATATGTTAAGAAGCAATTACATCCTGTATTGAATAATGTTGATACTGTGCTTAGAGACAACAAACATTTTTTGGAAATGTTGTCCAACTGGAGTATAAGAAATAATGTTCATGGGTTCATAGGTAGGTACTAGGCTATTAGCCCTAGGGCCTATACAAGCCTAGCCAAAAAATTAGTAGATATTTTATATTAGTTAGTAGATATGTATTTGTTACCACTGATATTAAATCAATTTTCACCATTATACTAAGACTTATGGTGTAGAAAATGTTCATAGTTGTCTGTCATATAACAGTGAATATAGGAATGCACATATTAATTTGTTATGTACATTGTTAGAATTGATGTTGGAGAATAATGTTATTTTATTTGAAAGGGATTTTTTTCTTCAGACTTCTAGTATTACTATGGGTACTGATTGTGCTAACAGTTATGCAAATGTGGTATTGATAGAATGGGAATGAATGAGAATGCAATGTTTTTATTAATAACAATGATTATGGCAATCTGATAGATTTGTTGATATTTTTTTGAAACAGTGATGAAAGTTCTTTATCAGCTTTTATTCAGTATTCACATAGTATAACTGATTGTTTTGGGTTTACTTATGCATTTTTTGAATTGAGCGTTAGTTTTCTTAATGTTACAGTAGCTAGGAATCAAAATGGGGCTATTGATACTTTTGTATATACTGAAGACTGTAAGAGAAATACCTTATTACATGTTATTGATCGTAACATTTTAAAGGGTCAGATATTACATACAGCACAATTAACCACTAATGATAACCATCATTCTACTGTTTTGTCCCTAAATAATGAATTTGTAGATAAGGGCTATAATTATACAGAAGCTGAATATGTCTCTAATAGAGTTATGCTCCAGGGATATTTTATAGCTTCATCTTATTTTAGTGGCATTGAACAGTATGCTATCCCCTATAATTTAATTTGTTATAGATTCCTTTAGCATATGCTAATAAAGTGAATATTGTTTGTGATATCTGTGTTGCCCCTGCACTGGCCCAGTAATCAAGGAGCCTCAATCCTCGCCACTAGCACCAGTGAGGGACATACACATTGAGAGGATGACAAGTATACACGCAGTAAAGTACAATTTCCTTTAAGAGCACACAGAGATCACAGTCAGTCTGGGGATGGTTTCTGCCTCTTTCTCCAGATCCACAATAAGACACCCCACTGGCAGAGCTATAGAGTTAAGATCTCAGCTTAGTGGCCAAGATAAGACCTCCAGTACCCTCTCTGTCCAACCAGTGCTTCGTGTCCCTGCCAAAGTAGCTGACACACACACACACACACACACACACACACACACACACACACACACGTTGATATTTGATTTATATACAAACACACACTCCTGGGGAAGGCTGGCACAGGTTTACTAGCTATGCCCACTTCTGCTCTGACTATAAGATAGTACCAGCTGCCACCAGCCACCCTTACTTATCAGCTACTATAAGGCCCTAACCAAAGGGTGT
Organism: Protopterus annectens; assembly: GCF_019279795.1. Lineage (NCBI taxonomy): Eukaryota > Metazoa > Chordata > Ceratodontiformes > Protopteridae > Protopterus > Protopterus annectens. The sequence continues at coordinate 1,703,954,225 of NC_056741.1, read as the reverse complement.
CCAATCCTACCGTGTAATGTTACTAATATCCAAATGGTAAGTGTGACCAATTCTAATGCTATTAGAGTGGCCTATACAGTGTCACCAAATACATATGCTACTACCCTAAGAGCTTAAATATATCTAAACAAGCCAGCCATAGTTAAAATGTTTAAATATATTTAATAATAAATAATAAAAGAACAAGACAATACTCAATCAACACAGTAACTACCAAGTTCAGAATCACAGGAAACATTTTAAACCAACATTGCAGGACAGTCTCAAAAAAACATCTAAAAAATAGAAAACATCTAAACTAATCTTTACTATATGCCTATCTATATCTAAGAGATACTATGCCCTAAATAACTTACTTACAGAGCAAGGCAAATATAGTGCTGATGATGAGTGGATGTTTTCAGATCCAAAGACAAATATAAAATGCAAAGTCTTTCTTTGAGAGAATTCCTAAATTAATAATAACATTACTGCTGGGTCAGCTTTGGATGACATCACTCTTTGTCACCTGACTTCAGTTCCTGGGTTAACAGAAACTTAAAAAAATAGCATCTCTGTGTGAGAGGTACATATCTCTCAGAAGTTTGCCTAGAACTGGAAGTCGTAAAACAGTGGAATACGTTTACATTTAAAGACAATAGGAAAACCTCTAGTTTTAGACATTGTGTCTGCTTGCTGCACTGAAACTAACTTTTTATAGCACATTGTAAAGCACTTAATTTCAGCTTATTTTCTTAAAGTTTTGTAAGTTAACGCTGTATGTTCCAGCTTCTACTATTAAAACATACATTTGCACAGGTATATAGTTTATATACATTTCTGTTCTTTTCCAGAAGGGAATACTGTGGTTACATTCTTGAAGCTTGGTACATAACATGCAATTCAAAATACACTTCTGCACCAGTAGTTTAATATCCACATAACATATAGTTCTCTTACATTTGTAAGACAAGCATGTGAATCATATTACTATTCACAAATGACATATGATTATTTACAAAATTCCAGATAGCTGGGATGGCAGTGTCACAATATCATTAGAAGGAAATGGCCCATTCTTTTAGCTTCTAGGGACATAGCATGTATTGTAAGACACCATCCCTCTTTTGCTTTTAAGAATAGACTGAATTTGAGATGACAGTTGTACTACCAAAGTGACTGTCTTTTTATTAGGAGAAACAGAAAATGTATGTTTCCATGTAATGATTGTAACAGTTGCAAATTAATTTTTTATTTGGACTCTTTTGAACATCCATTCACTCACAAGAGATATAAAAAGTTTGATTATTGCAAATTATAATAACGAGCATTTAGTACTGTATATATTATTATATACTATATAGTATACCCATCATCTAAGACAGATAGATTTTTTAAAGATAGACTCTATGGAATTTATATTATGTTAGGAGGCAAAATTCTAGAAAGGCTCTGTTAAACATATTGAATCTGCTGGTCAACAACACTGTTTTAAACTTATGATGTTAGAAGTAGTTTTTGTGAGTTTAACAGGTAGTTAAGAATATTACAGAGAGCTGTGAATATCACTGGATTCACTCAGAAATCTTTGAAAAAGCCTGTGAGAGGGATTTATATGCAATTTTTAAGGAGAAACAGAAATGTTTTTATAATTTAACATTAGAAGAAAGGAAATTATTAGCTACTGTAACCTATGACAAATTTATCAGAATTATGAAGTGTGGTGGGGTGGTAATAGTAAACCAAATAGACTACCTTAGTAAAGTTTTTGATATGCTTCAGGATGGTACTAAATATTCAACAATTCCAGAAATTAAGTAAATATAATTAATAGAAAAATAGATATGTATTTAGAAGATGCCTTGCTACAGGGTTTGATTTCACTTAATGCCATGTGCTTTTTGTCTAACAAGCACCCGGTGTTCCCCACATTTTTTAGGATTCCATACATAAAGATATGTACCCACAAAAACTATTGAAAATCTACTAAGGAAACACAAACTTACCACCTTTGTGGCAGACAACCTCCCTGTAGAATACTTAAAAATAGCAGATGAAACCATTTCCTACCCTGCATCAGTTTTAATCAACACATCTATCAAAGATAAATATGTCCCAAAACTGTGGAAAATACCCTGTATTATCCCTGTTTACAAGGGTGGCAGTTCAACACAGCTCACTAACTATAGATCTATTGCCATTTTACCTCCTTTATCTAAAATCCTAGAAAGATGTTTTCATGCTCAGCTCCTTCATTATCATCTCGTCTCCATTTATTTTCTTGCCAACTCTTAACATAGTTTCAGACCTCATCATAGCACCGCTACTGCTCTCCTCAGTTTTTCTAATGCCATCAATAAACTTTGTAATGAAGGTAAATTTGTCTCTGTAGTCTTCTTTGACATGTCCAAGGCTTTTGATATGGTCTCACACTACAAACTGTTAAATGTTCTCTCTAACCTGAACTTTCATTCTTCTGCTGTCATGTGGTTCCAAAGTTACCTAAAAGTCCATCAACAAGCAGTATTATGGCAGCATAGTCTCTCTGCCTTTCTCCCAATCACACTAGGGGTACCACAAGGATCTATTCTTGGCCCACTTTTATTCAGCATTTTCACTAATGATCTTAACACTGCCAGACCACTAGCAACTATTGTCCAGTATGCAGATGACTCTACTCTTCTAAGTCATGCTCCAACACTCCAGCAACTCCAGCAAATCACACCACAGTCTTTCTGTGCAATAGAATATTGCTTATCAGAATCAGAGCTTATACTAAACCCAAACAAAACTAAACGTATGGTCTTCCAACCTTCTAGAGCCTCTCCTTCTATCACCTTCTACATCACTACCAGTAATAAGACTATAATTACTCCAGGCACACAAACAAAATTGCTAGATATCACTCTCAGCAGCAACCTAAGATATGACCTTCATATCTTACAAACTGGGTACTTTATACAGAAACAAAAGATTTCTAACCAACACATCTAGGATAACCATTGCCAGAACTCATCTTATATCACCACTCCTATATGCTTCTCCAGTCCTTACTAATCTTAAAAAAACAGACCTTAAGAAACTAGAACAGTGTTACAATAAAATAGCTATGTTTGCTTCTAACTCCCAAAATCATATTCATCACTGTGACATTTAAAAAAAATTGTGCTGGCTAGAGCTCCCACATCTACTTTCCTTCAAACATTTAACCATGGCTCACAACATAATTTACCAAACTGAAAAAACACCTACACTGAAAAATATTTTCCAACCTCATTCAACCAGCCATTCCCTAAGATCATCAAATTCATGCTTACTTCAGGTAACCAAATCAAAAAAACACTGCTGGTGACTTCTTATACTCCCACTATGTAGCTAGAAGTTGGAACTTTCTTCCATTAAACATTAGAACTACTACTAATTGCAAAATGTTCAAAAAATTGCTTAGAAACTTCCTTGCTGATTCTTAGCTTTATACATGTACTACTCCTGGCTAGTGTAGCTAAAAATGTTCTCAAGCATAAAACTCTCTGTAATATGTACTATTAACTTATCAGTTTGTTATTTCTAATTTCCTTAACTATCCTTTAGGTCTTTGTTAAAATCAGATATTTTTGTGCTTGTTAATATTATTTTGTATTATATTATATAATATTTTTATCTATATAACAACTGTAATTTCTCTTTACTGTTTGTGTTTTCTGTATATGGAGCTTTTCTCCCTGGGCCTCCGCTGAAATGTTTATTTTTTTTAACCCAGTCGGATTTTCCTGATCAACAAAATGAAGTAAATAAATAAATAAATAAAATGATTGATCTTCCCTATAGACTTATTGTCTCAACACAGGAGTCTAAGACGAACCTCTTGTTATATTTATTAATAGGAAGTTGAAAAACATTTTAGATATGTATCCACATATCTTGAAGGATTCATGGGATTTTCTGAGGAAACTATCCCCAGAATTGTGTGATAAAAATACCAGTTTTCTCACTGTGAGCATTATTGACCTTTTTACGAGTATACCCCATGACATTGGTTTGAAATATTTCCTTGATGCCCTTGTCAGCTACCATTTACTGGATGATAGTGACATTAACTTGATTATGGACTTGATGGAAATAGTATTGTACAACAATTTTTTGTTCTTTGAGAGGAGTTTTACAAGCAAATGAAAGGGGTTGTTATGGGAGCAGCCTGTGCCTCCATATATGTTAACTTGGTGATGTTGTCATAGTAAAATGTGCATGTACTTACATCTGCCTATCAGAATTATTGGAGTTTTTATCTTAGATACCTGGACAATATTTTAATCATTTGGAAAAGGAATGTGTAATTAAAAATAAATTTTTCGGACATATATCTTCTTCTACCGATTTTCTACAGTTCACTAATAAATATTCGCCAGTTCTACTCATTTTTAGATGTGAATTTGTAAGTGGATAGAGATATTTTTGTTTCAGTCATTTATAGGACAAATACATATTCCATTTGTTTCCTTCATTATAGAAGTAGCCATTCTTGGTATGTTAAAAAGAATTTGGAACAGGGGGGGACAGTTTATTAGAGCAACTCATATGGTTTCTGAAAATGATTTTTTGGCTTAATTGAATAGGAAGCGAGATATGTTTTTGGGGAGAGGCAATCCCCTTGACCAGCTTAACAACATCACAAGTGGTTAGAGACAAGGGTGTGAAATATTTTCTTTTAGGTACAATTGATTATCGACCATTTATTCTCACAACAGCATCAAATTTTGTGGATTCTGAGTGCCATTAAAAATAATTGGTCCATTTTGAAAATATATGATGACATTTTGAAAGTAGTGGGTAAAGTGCCCCATTTTGTATTTAAAGCAGACAAAAACATCAAGAATTTTAGAAAGCAACAAGGCTGGTTCAGGATACACTAATGAAGCAGGTTCATGTGGTGGAACAATGAAACATGGAAAGTGTAATTACTATAAGTTTATTATAAAAGTGGAGTCTATTAATTTGAACAATTTTTGTAATACTAGAATCTTATTTGAGAATGGCAGTTATTTAAAAAAAGACTAATTTACTTGGCAGTGTGCAATACATGTCAGTCCTTTTATGTGGGTAAGACAGAACGCAAATTCTGAAAGAGAATTTATAAACATATCTATGATATTGGAAAGTAGAATGTTAGTAATGCTCTATATAAACATTCCCAGGTTTGCATTGGTATTACAAAGCTTATGTCTGGTATTTTAGAAAAATACCTACAGATATTATGGGAGGCCAGGGTAAAATAAAAGTGAATACAGGAAGCTAGTCTGGTAGACCAGACTGGACACAACTCCACCCCCCCCCCCAGGTTTGAATGAAAGTATTTCTGTTTACCTAGTGTTAAAAATGAGGGCTACAAAGTTATGTCTGTCAGTACAATATATATGGTTACATTTTATATTAGCTGATATTTTCACATTTAACTTTTAATTTTTAGCAATGTTTTAGATTTTTATTTATTTGAAAAGAAAAATATGATTAATTGTTCAAATATATATTTATGAGTTTTTAACAAAAATTGTAATGTCTAATTTATACAATTAAGTAATTGACTGTTTTATTTTAATTGTTTTATGGAACTGACTATATGTACTGTTGCTGATTACTTGTTTTACATTCTGATGAAGTCCTAAGATCCTGGATGAAAGTGCTGAATGTTGTTTGGTGTGTTGAATAAATGTTTGGAAATCTACATATTTATTGTTGGATTTATTTGTGAATTTGTACCCAAGACCCTACAAACCCTTTTTGGATGGTTCTTGGTTTGTTAATAAGACTGGATTACCAGGCTGAATGCAACTCTTTCACCGGGTCTTAATGAGCATTGTACTTTTAAATCCAGATTAGCCATGATGAAATTGTTTCTTTAATTTTACACACATAACTTCTTCCCCTGTCATTTGTAGGGTATATATACTTTGTACGTTTTACATATTGATTACACAGCCTGATAAAGCGTCATGTTGATGTGAAAGCATTTGTTATGTTGAATAATAAATAACGATTTATTCTGTGCATGGTTCCAGTTACATTTGTTTGGATTTAGAGTAAACTATAAGGTTAGAGATCCATAAAAACATAAGGTTAGTTTCTGGAAAGTGAAAAGAAGTGCAAATTTGCTACAGTAATGAATCAGAAAAGTATTCACAGAGCTTAGAAGGCAAACTGAGTTTCCTACAGAAGAGAATGGAGTGGTACAGCCAGAGAAATCCTTGTCAAAAGTACAAAAGCAAGTAAGTAAGAACAATTCTGTTAAGAAATAAAGGAGTGTTCTCTGTGACTGAATCTGCTAAGTAGTGTTAGTGCCTAAACCCAATGGATGTATAAGATTCTGTAATGACTAAAGGTTCACAGACTAACTACAGGTACTAGATTCTGTAATGACTGAAAGGTCACAGAGTGACTGGAGGTGCTGAATAGTGTCAGTTCCTAAACTCAATAGATGTCTCAGATTCTGTAATTACTGAAGGGTCACAGAGTTACTGGAGGTACTGAGTAGTGTTAGTCCCTAAACCTGATCGATGTATTAGATTCTGTAATGACTTTAAGAAGCTGTATAACATTTCAAAGTATGATAGCTACTACTCATACACAAAAGTGATGGGTTTGTAGAGAACTTAAAAAATATAGATTTGACAACATTAGACTCAGGTTGTGAGATCCCATTGTGGTATCTCATAACCACAAATGCAAGAAATGAAGTATGAAAGCATTATTATTTTTAAGTTTAAATATTACACTGTAAACAAGATTTGTTTTAACATTATTTGAAATGAAATATATATAACTTGAGAGTCATTTTAAGAAACTTCATTTCAAAATGTACAATGTAAAATGCAAGCTGGCTGCACCACTTGATCTGATCTAGACTAATACTACAATACTCACTTCATAGGTTCATAGGTAAGGTACTAGGCGAGCTACCTTTGTAGGCCATTTTAAGCCTAGCCTATTTCCCCTTGCTGAGAATCAAAATCTGTGCCTCTTGTTGATGATGAAAGCACCTTAAACATCATATCAATCCCCAAAACTGGAGACGCCGCAAAAGTACCTCACAGAGATGATTCTAGGCCTTAAACAGTTGTCCTATATGGACAGACTCAAAAAACTCTACTATTCTCTGTCTCATATCACCTACTTAGAGGCGATCTCTGCTTGACTTACAAAGCCATGTCTGACCCAGCACTGTTAGAAATGCTATGTCTAAAGAAATCCCAATCCCTCCACAACACATGCAGAGACCTCAACCTCATTACCACAATCAACAGAACATGCTGGAGGGGCAGGTTCATAACCCAGATATTGCCCATGCTATGGAATAGACTTCCAGTACATGTCAAACAGAGCACCTCACTGGCCTTCTTCAATAGAAATCTTGATGAGTGGATGGAAAATAGAAAATTCACCACCCCAGGGATCACTCCAGTATCTCTACTTGACAGAGGCACTGGGAACTAATGTTGGGTGGCACGATGCCAGGTTAATCCTATGGGCTAGGCTTGTAAAGGATCCAGGACCATTAGCCTAGTACACACCTATGAACCTATAAAACCTAAAAACTAGGCTATTAGTTTGTAGACTATTTTGTAATAGTTTTGGGGATTGGTATGATGTTTAAGGTGCTTTCATCATCAACAAGAGGCACAAATTTTGATTCTCAGCAAGGGGAAATAGGCTAGGCTTAAAATGGCCTAGCCAATGACCAGAGGTTAAAGTTGAACCTTGTGCCTTGTATATGTGAACTAAACACCTTGACCATTATGCCAAGTCCCCCTAATATAATTTTATATTACTCCTATGCTCATTAAGGGTAATATATAATTATCAACCATAAGAAGGGTAAGGCCAGTGTAACATGAAAAGGGATAGGTTAATTCAAGCACCAAAAGGAAAACTGGCTAAACATAAATCATATGAACCTATAACCTGTGGATCCTACATTTCTAAGATCACTGAGTGCATGTTCAATATATAGGTAGATTCCTGTTTCATAAATTAGCTTTTTTATTCTGTCACAATAAAATAAGCATACATGGTGACATAAAGTCAAGCATGGGAATATGACTGGCTGTGTTAACATGATATCATATTTGTGTATGTTGGCACTGTATGAGTAAATGTCGGATATATGTTTTTATAAATGAACAAATAAATGGAAGTCTCACTATCTATGTATGAACAAAAGCATGCTTGTGCATGCAGACGGTCTATGAATGGCATGTGTTTTTAGAAATGGCTGTAGAAGTGAATGTGCATGAGGTGTATATCAGTTAATGAGTGGGGGGTTTTCTTAGCTCCATTAACAAGTGAAATTTTACTAATTAGAGGCCATGCTAAATTAAGAAGTGTCCTTGATTTAATGTTGTGGTGTACGCTGTGATGCAACAACAGAATCAAGATATGTGGCATTTATGGTGTTGGGGTATAAAACATTGAATGCAGTCATTAGTTTTGTCATAAAAGTCATTGTTTGCATATTGGGCATTTTATTTTGATTATTAAGGATAGTGTCTCATTCTGTTTTTGACAGTATTTAGTTGCACCTGCATAAATTCCATTACTGAACTCTAGAAAACTTGATTTGATTTTTCATACCCGAGCTGGTCTTAACTTAAAAATACAGTGTTCTGAAGTTTTGTAACAAGCTCATTACCTAATGGCCTTCAGAAGCCTGGTTGCTATTGCATTGTACTAAGAGTTTTCTAGTACTCAGGTGCATGTACACATTATTTTTCAATAAATTTAATTAAGTCCTTAAATTTAGTCATCATCATCTTCTTTCAGCTGTTCCCGTTAGGGGTCGCCACAGCAGATCACCTGTTTCCATTTCTTCCTGTCCTCTGTATCCTACTCTGTCACACCAACCACCTGCATGTCCTCTCTCACCACATCCATAAACCGTATCTTAGGCCTTCCTCTTTTCCTGTTACCTGGTAGCTTCATCCTTAGCATCTTTTTCCCAATATACTCAGCATCTCTCCTCAGCATACGTCCAAACCAACGTAATCGTGCCTCTCTGGCTTTGTCTCCAAACCTTCCAACCTGGGCTGACCCTCTAATATACTTATTCCTAATCCTGCCCATCCTCGTCACACCCAGTGCAAATCTTAACATCTTTAAGTCTGCCACATCCAGCTCAAACTCCTGCCTTTTTGTCAATGCCACTGTCTCCAACCCATATAACATAGCTGGTCTCACTACCCTCTTGTAGACCTTCCCTTTCACTCTTACAGGTACTCATCTGTCACAAATCACTCCTGACACTCTTCTCCACCCACTCCATCCTGCCTGTACTCTCTTCTTCACCTCTCTTTCACACTCATCGTTACTCTGAACTATTGACCCCAAGTATTTAAACTCATCCACCTTCGCCACCTCTACTCCTTGCATCCTCACCATGCCCCTATCCTCCCTCTCATTCACATACATATATTCTGTCTTAGTCCTGCTGACCTTCATTCCTCTTCTCTCTAGAGCATATCTCCATCTCTCCAGGGTCACCTCCACCTGTTCCCTACTCTCACTACATTTATTGTGAGCAGTAATTTACTCCAGAAGACACAGTCAGGATTTTTCAGCAGCTAAACAAATAAACTGCCAGTTACAAACAGTAAAATTCAAAATGCATGTACTAGTGTCCAATTTCACTTAAAACAACAATAAAATGTATATGCTTTCCATTTACACAGAATGCTTCATCAACTGTCAAAACCTTGTAAAATAAACCACCATTTTTTAAATGCTTAACCTGTGATGTTCACAGATAAGTCAAAGCATCCTTGCCAGGTGATATTATTAACAGACAAATCACAGCACATACAAGTATTTCTCAAATACAGACAATCATTAACTAGAAAATAGCATTAAAAAGTTCCACAAAACTAGCTTCTTTAAACAAGAGTTTAACACTATTTAAGTTTCTGCTATTTCTTTTTCAAAACCAGTTTTAAACTAGCAGTTATACTGAGATTCAGTGGTACATCAGCTCCCAGCCTGATTATCCAATTATAGTCCATATACTCACTTTCAGTAGATGTGTCACTTCATCTTTAGGTAGCATAAATGTTTTGTATACTTCTGAAGATAAACATGACATTTAGATGCAATGAATTATTCTTAATATCAGAACAATTTTCTGAAATATGGCCTTTCAGTTTTCTATTAGTCATATAATGCAGGACATGCTATAAATGTAGCCAAATGTATCAAATTTGATGTGTACAAAGTGAATCAACATCAATAGAGATGTACTTTCACTGTTGGTAAATGAAACAAATCACTTTTGTGTTATTTGATTATTTGTTATACAGAACTTAAAGTCCTTATATCTTAATCTCTGTTTATGATTTTGATATCATTTATTTGCAGGTGAAGGCTTTTATCATTAAATGCATCAAGTGACAGTAGAACACAGCAATTATTTTCAGTAACAGATCTAATTTCAACTGATCTGTTGTTACATGGTGGAATATAATTCAGTTTTTTTAGTTTCTGGAACCAATGCATTAAGCTTGTCAATCCAAAATTTCTGACCTTGTTTTGCATAAATTGGGCATGCTGGTGTACTTTGGTTTAATATTACTTGTATCTCTAATTCTGTTACCATATCATTATCATAACCCCTGTGAATAAAACTGATCTTCAATTTCTACATCTCATCCATAAGTTTGCTGTCAGATATAGTTAACCTAAAAGCTCTGTCACTCTAGTTTGCATGCTATCAGCTTCTCCATGGTGAACCCTCCTTGGCCTACAATGTGGCAAATAAGCAAATTGCTTGACCTTCAACATTCTCATAAAAATGCACGCACTACTAATACCCACACAAAGGACCTAAATCTACATTGCAACATAACCAGTATCTGCTGGTGGGACAGATACCTCTCCCAAAGGATGCCTCACCTCTGGAAAAAGTTCTTGCTCCATCTCAAGCAAAGCACATTAACAGACTATTTTTACATCCAATTTAGATGATTAGATGGGTAGCCATAAATGCACCACAGTCAGTCCCTTTGGTGCTTTATAGGAAGGGATGATGCATAAAGTTTAGTGGCAAACATCCAAATGCTCTTTGTGATCAATTGCCTATTACAAAATTGTGAACTTATAAAGAGATGCTGAAACATAAAATGGGATCACTAGAAATCAGTGCAGTGGTGCAATGTGTAATGCAGTGGTGCATTGAGTTACACAGCTGCATCTTCCTACCTTCAACCTGTCCAGATCCCTGGCTGCTGTAGCTCCTGCCCTGGCGAGCTTCTCTGTTAATAGCTCTACAGACTCCTGTCCTAACTTCCTTCCAACTGGTGACCATCGAACTTGGTCTTCCTACAGTGACTGTGACTTGATTTGCCTCATACCTCAAAATATATCACTCTGATCTTGGAATAGAAATTAATAGCTCTACAGACTCCTGTCCTAACTTCCTTCCAACTGGTGACCATCGAACTTGGTCTTCCTACAGTGACTGTGACTTGATTTGCCTCATACCTCAAAATATATCACTCTGATCTTGGAATAGAAATTAATAGCTCTACAGACTCCTGTCTTAACTTCCTTCCAACTGGTGACCATCGAACTTGGTCTTCCTACAATGATTGTGACTTGATTTGCCTCATACCTCAAAATATATCACTCTGATCTTGGAATAGAAATTAATAGCTCTACAGACTCCTGTCCTAACTTCCTTCCAACTGGTGACCATCGAACTTGGTCTTCCTACAGTGACTGTGACTTGATTTGCCTCATAACTCAAAATATATCACTCTGATCTTGGAATAGAAATTAATAGCTCTACAGACTCCTGTCCTAACTTCCTTCCAACTGGTGACCATCGAACTTGGTCTTCCTACAGTGACTGTGACTTGATTTGCCTCATACCTCAAAATATACCACTCTGATCTTGGAATAGAAAGTAGGTTTGGGCTCTGTAATGTTCATATAACTGGGCTCCTACCAGGTCTTCCTATAGAGTTGTTTAGATTGCCTGTGCCTTAGTCTCCAGCAGCCAGCACCACCCTTTCTTGCCCCTCCCACTCCCAGTGTAAACTGTTCTCTCCCAGCCATTTATTTTCCTCTTCCTCTCTACTGTCTTACTTCAGTTTTCCCCCCTCTCCCTCCTGCTTACTTACACTATACTGTAGGTGGTCCCATCCCACCTCGGCTTCCTCTCTCCTGCTCTTTCTGGCTTTAACTAGCCCTTGTCAGGCTACATAGCTAGGATTTGGTCTTTCCATTTCTCCTTTAGCTTCTACTTTACCTTATTGTCCATCTATCTCCCTTATAGCTTTACTATTGTACATCAGTAACCTCCTCTTCTTCTTCACTCTACCCTTTTCTCCTCTTCTCCTACTGTATGCTTTTACGCTGACCTCCTCTTACCTGACTCTATTCTCCTCACTGGTGCACTCTGGTTTCTATTCTACCCCTTCTATTTAGTTACATTCGTATCCCACCTACCTTACTTGTTTAGCTGATTGTCTCCTTTCTTATCTCTCCTTCAGTGGCTGTTACCCGCTCCGTTCGCCCTGCGGGCTCACTCCGCTCCCCACCCTACCCCCAATTCCCACCCACCCCTAGGGGTCCTAACCTTATTGCTCTCTAGACACTCCCCTTATTCCCCACTATCCTATCATTCCCTTTCCCGCTCAACTGTGAACCCTCCCATCTACACACCCCTCCCCTCCTCTCACTTCCTCCTTGTCTACTTACCCCTCCATCCTTTTTACTAGCTTCCCTCCACCTCTACTGGTACTACTTTTTTCCATCCCTCTTCTCATTTTACCTGTCCCTTCCCCTTATTAAACTCTTTAATATCCATTGTTCCCCTTCTACTTTCTCCTTCCCTCATATTGTACCTTTCCACTACAATCTACTTCTACTTTGACTCTCTCTTAAAAAATGGCTCCCTACCGACCTACCCTGCCTGTTCTCTCAGTCATTCTCCCAATCATCCTATTCTCTGCTTACCTTCTGACCTTCTTTGAAAACTCACTTAATATCCAATCAAACTTTAAACAGAGACATACATCCTCTATCTACTTTTCTCACACCTCTTTCTCATATTCTAATTCCTCCCCTAGCTATCATCTACCTAAATTCCACAGACTCTCTCACCTCAACTACTCCTTACCCTCTGATAAAAAAATGAAACTTCTAACCCTTATTAAGAGTAACTTCTTAACCAAACCAGCTAATCCTACCTTACAAGACAGCGACATCCACCCCAACCCTGGCCCAGTATACCCTTCCCCTCTAGTATCTAGACCAAGCCTTAATAATACCTTCCTCATAGGGCATCTTAACATTCGAAGTATAAACAACAAAGTTCCCTACCTTCATGCCCTCCTTGACACACACTCTTTTGACATTCTCTGCCTCTCAGAAACCTGGCTAAAGCCAGTCACAAAAGATGCCGAGATCTTATCCCAAGGCTATAACATAATAAGACTTGACCATTCAAAATGGAAAGGTGGTGGAGTAGCAATTCTGTTTAAAGATCAGCTCAATATCTCCTCCCTCCCAGTCTGTCCAACCCAGGATAGCAAAGTAGAAGCCATCATTACTAAATTCCAGTTAAATGCTAAAAAATCCCGATACATCATCTGCGTATATATGCCTCCAGGTAACAACATACCTATTGTAGAAGACTTTCTCAGTTGGGTTTCTACCACTTACCCCCAAGAAACTATAATTCTAGGTGACTTTAACATAGACTGGAATACTATTCATGCTGATAATCTCTCCTCTCACATTAACCTAAGTGGCTTTACCCAATCCATTACCTCTACTAGAAGATTTAACAAACCCAGCAAGAAAGAAAGTATCTTAGACTGGATACTCATAAACAAAGTCAACATTACATATAACGTAGGAACCATGCCAGATGATATTAGTGACCACTGTTTAACTTATATTACAAGATAAAAAACTGATTGTTTAAACCTCCCCAATATTAGAAAAATACGCTCCACCAAACACTTTAAAATAGACCTATTCCAAGCCGAACTTAGTGCATGTAACTGGAATCCCTTAAAGTCACTTCCTATTAAAGACGCAGTATTATTCTTTAATTCTACCTTCCTATCCATTCTTGATAAACACGCTCCAGAGCGTACCATCAGAATGAAGTCTTGTACAGCCCCATGGCTCTCTGACAAAACTAAAAAACTAATCCTCTCTAGAAATAAAGTTTGGGCTACATGGAGATGCCATAGAAACAGCTCTGATTTTCTTCTCTTCCGCCAGCTCAGAAATCTGACCAAAAAAGCAATAATTGCAGACAAAAGAAAATTCTACTGCGAACTTCAAGAAACTCATTCAAATAATTCAAAACAATTCTGGTTATCTGTAAATAGACTCCTTTCCCCAGGAACAACCAAAACTCCTTCCCCACTCAATGCTGACCCAGACACCCCTTACCTAATGGCTAATGCTTTTAACTCTTTCTTTTCAGAAACTATTCAATCTCTTGCTAAACATCTGAACACCAACAACTTCTATCCCCCTAGTAACCTAGTAGACACTACGTACAACTTCTCTCTACAACCTATCTCAACCTCTTTCATCTACAGACTTATTCACAAACTAAAACCATGTACCCCCTCAGCTGATAAACTCCTTTCTCTTTATCTCCAAAAGGCGGCTAAAGTTATTGCTTACCCTATATCCATACTAATAAATAGGACAATCCAAGAGGGTATCATCCCTGATATCTGGAAAGTCTCCCATATCATCCCACTACACAAAGGTGGTAACTCTCTTGAATTCTCAAACTTCAGACCAATTGCTCTCCTCTCACCCCTAGCAAAAATTATGGAGAAATGTATTCACCAGCAACTTGTACAGTATCTTTCTTTACATAACATTATAGCAAATTGCCAACATGGCTTTAGACCACACCATAGTACCACCACAGCCCTCCTCTCCTTTGTGGATACTATCAACAGGAATCGCAACAATAACCTTCTCTCTTCTGCTCTATTTATTGATCTATCTAAAGCTTTCGACATGGTCAACCACCCTTCTTTAATCAATATCCTACAATCCCTCTCATTTGATAACCTAGCTATTAAATGGTTTACTTCATATCTGAGCAACAGGCAACAAGCTGTTCTATGGGATAACCACATTTCTTCATTATTGCCAATTTCTATTGGAGTCCCTCAGGGCTCTATTCTTGGTCCGCTTCTCTTCTCCCTCTTCATTAATGATCTTCACTCAGTTATCCCTCTAGCTACCTGTATTCAATAGACAGACGACTCCACCATTATTTGTTCAGCATCTTCTTCTATAGAACTAAACTCACTGACTCAAAATATCTTCAATACAGTAGAAACATGGTTTACTAGACTGTACCTCCTTCTAAATGCCAAAAAAAACTAAACTTCTTCTCTTCACCCCTACCTCTCGGACCCCCCCTTTAAACTTCACTATCACTTCAAACAATGCCACTGTCATCTCTCCCGACACAACAACTAAACTTTTAGGAATAACCATTGATAATAATCTCATATTTGATCAACACATCAACAATACCATTAAATCAGTCAACAGAAAAATAGGATCCTTATACCGTATTAAACTATTTCTAACCCCATCTACTAGAGCTAAAATTGCCCTCACCCATCTCATATCTACTCTCTTTTATGCCTCTCCTATTTTCAACAACCTTAAGAAAGCTAACCTGAACAAACTAACTACTTGCTATAACAGCATTGCCCGCTTCGCCACTGGAAACCCCTATAGAACCCATCACTGTCTTAATTTGAAACTTCTAGGCTGGCTAGAACTACAAAATTATCTTATAATCTCACAACTCACTATTGCCCACAAAATACTGTACCAACCTGACAATACCCCTATACTGTCTCAACATTTAATCCCTTACAATAATCTTAACTCCCTTCGTTCCTCTTGTAAACTCTTGACCAGATCAATAAAGTCTAACAACTACGCCGGCGACTCTTTATTCACTAATACTATTGGTAGAAGATGGAATCTGTTACCTAGTGATATAACACTGATCACATCTTTTCCTCTTTTCAAACAAAAACTCAAGCTATACTTCCAAAATCACTGGCTCTGTTCCTGTAGTACACCAGATGGACATTCTTCTCTACCCTTTTACCTTACCTCCACTTTTTCTACTCCTCTTACTTTCAACTTGCCAATCCTTAACTTTCCCTGTCTCTTGTACTCTATCTTATTCATTTTCTTTTGATCCTATTTTTCTACAGCCTTTATCCTATAACTATAATGCCCTGTAACTGACTATGTATTTTTCTTTGCCTACTGTAGTTTTTATGTAACTTGTCCTTTTTGGACATTTTTCTATTTTAGTCACTTGTTACAAAGATGCTTATTTTGTTCTATTGTACTTTTGTTTTGTGTGTGGAGCTTTTCTCCCCGGGCCTCTACTAAAAATGGACATATATCTAGCTAGACTAGCCCGGTCAACAAATGTAAAATAAAATAAAATAAATAAATAAATCTTTTTATGATTCCAAGTCATTCACCTTCCCACAAAGGTGACATGCCATTACCAGGATGCATTACCAGCATGACTATGAACTGCTCAAATGAGCAGTTTTACACTATTGAGGTGAGAACACTACCAGCCTGTGCTTGAAAAGCAGTGCAGATTCTGCAACCTGCACACAGGTGCAGACTCCCCATTTTACACACACACACATGTACATGGGCATGCAGCACCTTCACCACATACACACATATACTCTCTCACACACACACACACACACACACACATACACACTCACTCACTCACTCACTCACTCACTCACTCACTCACTCACTCACTCACTCACTCACTCAATAAACATACAGGCTCCCAGTCATACTACCATACTACCAGACAAGCACACACACAAATACACAGCTAGACTGATACCTGCATATAGTCACAAACACACACACACATGTACATGGGCATGCACCACCTATACCACACACACACACACACACACACACAAATGCATACCTTGACAGATACCTACATACAGTTACAAACACACACATACACACACACACACACACACACACACACACACACACACACACACACACACACACACACACACACACATACATGCACAAACATGCCTGCACTATCTACATACAGTCACATGGACAGTCTCCAACTCTCTCTCTCTCACACACACACAGGCTCTATTCATATGCCCATACACACAAACACAAACCTAGATTGATACCTGCCTATAGCCACAAATACACACATGCTCACACACATGCATGCACTTGCCTATACTGATATCTGCATACAGTCACAAATGTACACACACACACACACACACACAAACACACACAGGCTCCTAATTATACCCCCATTCAAACACACACACGTATATACCCCCCCACACACACACACACACACACACACACACACACACACACACACACACACACACACATATGAGACTCTTTCTTCCATGTCTTTTTAGAATATAGTTTCCCCTACGCTTTCATACACAGAAAATGTTCTTTCTCTAGAATGTGACTTGAGATTTATGTTTTGGAAGATTTATCTCATAACAGACATTCACAATTTTTGTCTTGTACTACGTTACAACTGACTGACAACTCAGATGAATGATTGTTAGATGCCCAATGAAGCCATAGGCCACATGAGCAGGTAGTTGTAATCAGGTGCCTGTAATATTTTACTGCAAAAAAAGGCAATGAATACAGATATCAGAAAAATCAACCCACAGCTTTTTCTGCTGTTCTTCTGCAGGCCATGTGATCTACAATGAATCCAACAACAAAAAGATTGGAAACTAAATTGAAAAGCAGAGACCAAGGCACCAGAGGGTAAATAAAAGTTGTCAGTGACTTTTTTATTGGTCTCTGCATGAAGTCTATGATCTCTGTACTCACTAGGACAATATTATTGCTTTATTATTCATATTTAGCATTTGATTTTCTTGAGATGACCAGGTTAGTCACACTAGACTAATGGCCTCTTTTGAGGGGAGACCTAACATGGTATTTATGCTGACTAGAAAAAATATGGCAAGGACACTGGGGAAGTTCCTCTACTCCTTGGAGCTGCTAGATGGTGCTGGAGGGCTCTTGCAGCAGCAATGAAGAGGCACAAGGGAAGCAGTGGCACAGAGGAGAAAATAAAGGCTATGGAGAGTTTGGAAGTGGAAAGTGAATATTTGAAGGAAAAAATAGAATGTAAACAAAGATTCCTGTGTGGTGAATATTACAAATGAGCAGCATTTAGCTGTCTCCATAGAGAAGGAAGTAAGAGGGTCTCTTAAAGTGGTGTAGATAACAGCATTGGCATCAAGATGGATTGCTGATGATGTTCTGTTAAAAATAATCAAGCAGGATGATTCAGTTGATAGTCCTGCTATTTCATGGGGTGAGATGGCAGATAATTTTTTTGGGAGTGCTAAGCATGGTAATGTGGAGAAGGAACCAGGTGATATAGCAGCAGAGAATTCAGCAGTTAAAACTTACACAGCAGTGACAGAAAGTAAAAGAAGAAAGCAACAACAAACCGAGAAGGTGTCTGGTTTTATAGCAGCAGATAATACAGTAGCTAAAACATACTTAGCAGTGTCAGCAGGCAAAAAAGGAGAGCAGCATCAAATTATGAGTAAAATTGTTTTTAAGAAGAAGAGAAGACCAAGTGTGAGGATAGGAAAAAAAATGACAGTGGAATAGACAGATATTATGCATGGGATGATTTGTTAACTGTTTTGGATTTTAAAGTTCAAGAAATTCAGTCTTTTATACATACTGAGACAGAGACTTTTTGGGACTTAACATTTGAAAGTGATGGAATGATGACAAAATTTCTGGAACTGTGTAACAAAAAGAAGTGCATCATCCATTGAACAATTATTTATTTTCTTATAGTAACTTAAATAGCATTGCCACCTAGCCAGTATTTTTCTGGACTACTCAGAAATCAGAATATTGGTCCAGTAGTCCAAAAAGCTCTGTATAAACTCTAGTATTTTGTGTATCTACACAAACAGAATGCCAAAGTTTGTAAAAGAAGCAGTCATGGAATACTTTTCAATTGCAATGCATCGTTAATGCTATACATTTAAGACTAGGACTTATTTAAACATGGGAGAAAAGGTGAAGGTAGGCATTTCACCTTGAAATGACGTGAGCATTTATGTCATAAAATGGGAGGGTGAGAAGGCAGGGTGGGTGAGGAAATGGACAGAGAGAGGCAGGGTTGTAGGAAATGCAAGATGGTGTGGCTTTGGTCCAGTTTGCCACATACAAAGGTGGCAACCCTAAATTTAAATGTTAAAAAATGTTACTTTGCACTTTAGAATTCATGCACTTGAAGAAGATGATGTTAAACAATACATACAGGTCTATGTGAAACTGTTGATAATACTGTGAAAGTCAGACATGATAGAAACTTATGAAATGGAGAGTGGAGGTTGGAAGTTGTTTTGAAATTTGAAAAAATATGGTGAAACACTTGCCAAGTTTTATTTTTGTGGCTGGTGATAGAGAGACATTAAGATATGCTGGCCAACCTAAATCATGTTTCTTTTGTGAGGATTTTTTTTCATTTAATTAATAATTGTGACCAGGTGCAATGTAACCAGTGTGGGAAGAAAGGACATACACCAAGAAGGTGTGTGTCTGAATGCAGGTTGTGTAAAAAAAGGGGCAGTTTGGGATGGATTGTCAAGAGTAAACAGAAAGTAATGAAAAAGAAGGGGACAAGGAAGAAAACATACATGAGGAAGGGCAAGAAGAGGCTAGAGTAGATGGTTAACTAGGTGAAGAAGAAACTGTAAAAGAAGAAAAAAATATGAAGCAGAAACATGAGGCGAGAGAGTGCATGTAGGAAGAGACGTCAGGGATTGATACTGATTGTTTTTTTTTGTTTGTTTGTTTTTGCTTTTTTTGTTGTTTTTTTTTTAAGTACTAGCCAGTAAAAATCTGATTCTGAGGAACAAGGATTATTTGTACATAAACACAGGAAAAATATTAAATTGGTGAACAAGTAAAAATAAGAAAACGAAAAATTTAAAATATTTTCTGTACACTTAAAACAAATCAGTTAAAAACAAAAAGAAAAATCTAGCAAGGATAGATTTTCTACTGTGTGATTCCTTAAACCTCTTGTATTAGAGGCAACATGGGATATATGCAAATTACCCTTTATGGACATCAGGTGTTTCACCTAAATGGCAATTCTGAATGTCTATGGCTTTTTTCTTTATGGACAATTTCAGGCCAATAAAGGCAAAGCTCACTAGCTGTCTACATGCATGTTTCTGCCTTCTTATGGCCTCATCAGCACAGCATAAGTGGAATGTTTAGCTAACATTTGGAAACACAGGGTTGTCATATCCAGCTGATATCCGTAAAGATTAGCGTATCTGCAAAATATCCCAACTAACAAACTAAAACAATGAGTAAAAAAGTCACAAAGAAAAAACAATCAGTTAAAAAACAAAAAGAAAAATCTAGCAAGGCTAGACTTCCCACTGTGTGATTCCTTAAATCTGTTGTATTAGAAGCGACGTGGAATATATTCAAATTACCCTTTATGGACATCAGGTGTTTCACCTAAATGGCAATTCTGAATGTCCATGACTTTTTTCTTTTAAGTCTATTTATGGATTAGACTCTAAATGTTAGCTACCAAATAGTTTCGGAGTTTTAAGAGTGTCTTATGACAAAATATTATACTCTCCACATATATCAAGTTTAAATTCTGCATTTTGTCCATTATTTCTTAGTTTTTATTTCCAACATTTTGATTTGCATACCTGACTGAATTCTAGGTGTCACAAAAACAAATATTTTCACTTCGGTGGTACCAACAAAGAGCTTTCACTTTTGTATTCAGCATGTAAATTATTTTGCACACACTTGTTTTTCCATTTGCACATGTTACAGAAACATTCTTTTGTACCAAATATTATAGACAACTGAGTAAAAGTAAGACTATGCCTCATCTCATGCTTAGAGCCAAACTGCTGCAAAACTGAATTAAAACAACCTTTCTTAGGTATAGTACATTCCTAGATCATCTTCTTTTATATATCTATTAATTTTGCAACACAATTTGCCTTTATATCTCACACTGTTATTATTTTAATTGCTTATTATTTTGCATGCCCCATTTCTTCACATAATGCTGTTTTCATTGTGTACTAGCAATTTAATTTGCTCCACATATACTGATAAGTTCATTGCGGGTTCTATTCGCAGTCTAGCCTATGTTTTATTATTTCTTATGCCACAAATTATTTTGTATTAGAGAATCATGCCTCTCACCAAATTCATAGTCTTTGGCTCATTTTGTTGCTCAATAACATTTAAAGTCTCTGTATGTAATTGTGTACTTATAAAGGGCAAAAGTATAATTAATGGCAAGTTTTATCCAGCCTGGAAATAATTACTAAATTTAACTCTAAGTGATGCTGTGCCATCTTTCTTCATATCAAGAAAAAGAAAAGAGTTAACTATCTTCATGACTTCTTCCACAGTCTCTTGGCAGGAATGCTATACAATGAATATTTTCATTTTCTCAGCTAATCCAATTGCAGTGAGGAATAAAACAAATTTATGGATCCAGAACTTCTTGTTTTTATCAAGATTTCCTTCTAATGAAAATATTTCTGGTGGCTGCAATTCACCCATACTCCCACTGAAAATCATAGTTCAAAACAAAGAGTTTATACAGGAAAACCCCAGCAAAAAAGACTACAGTGAAGAACTTCTCAAAAGCAAACTTCACACTTCTTAAGACTGGAGTGGTATCCTTCAAGGCCCCCGAGCCAGTGGAAACCACAACCCACGCTGCTGAAACCCTTACAAATGCCTTCTACGAGCACCTCCAGGAATGTATGGATCAAGCAATCCCTAATAAAATCAAGACCCTTTCCACCAAAGGCAGGCGCCCAGTCTGGTGGACCCCAGCCATAAACAAACTCTACAACAAGAGGAGAAAGCTACTACATGACAGAGCAAAATCCCTAAAAGGGAAGGCATCTCTGATCACTACTAGCAAAAAACTACGATCACTCATAAAATCATCCAAGGCCAACTTTGAGAGAAAAATCGCTAATGACACAAAAGACAATCATAAGGCCTTCTTTAGCTATGTTAGAAACCTGGGTGGAAACTCCCAGATATGCTCAGAATTAGTCCAAAATGATCAAAAATCACTGAACCCACAGACATTGCCAACATACTGGCAGACAGGTTCAGTGCAAATTTCTCCCTCCCTCCCCCAAAAGGAGAAATATCTATCCCACCAGAGTCTAGCCTCCCAAACATCTCAGATGCCCAGGTGAGAGCTGCTCTCTCTAAAGCAAAAAACACAGCATCAACGGGACCGGACGGTGTCCCCGGCTGTGTGCTACACAAACTCAATGAGGAACTAAGCCCACACATAAGGCTGCTGTTTAATCTTAGCCTTACTACAGTATACGTACCCAAAGAATGGCGTACGGCAACTGTGGTCCCACTCCACAAAGCCGGTGCTTCTACGGACCCTGGAAATTACCGCCCCATAAGCTTGACGAGCCTTGTCTGCAAAGCTATGGAGAGGATCATAATGGAACTCATAAATAAAGACATTGGGGACCTACAGACACTGGATCCTACCCAATTTGGCTTTGTCAAGGGCAGATCCTGCCTCTTGAACTTGGTCGACTTTTTCGAAACAGTCACTAAGGCAATTGATGAGAGTAAGACAGTTCACACAGCCTACCTTGACCTAGCAAAAGCGTTCGACACAATACCCCACTCGGGCATCATAGAAAAGCTCACCAGCTTAGATGTAAACCCATATGTCACAAGATGGGTTGCAAACTGGCTCAAGGACAGAACCCACAGGGTTAGAGTTGCTGGTGCCATGTCAGACTTTAAGCCGGTCATGAGTGGTGTCCCACAGGGCTCAGTCCTGGGCCCCCTCTTGTTCGGCATTTATTTTTCTGAAGTGCAGGCAAACATAGGGGGATTGTGGCTGACAAAATTTGCAGATGACTGCAAACTGGGCACCATAATTGACACTCCATCAGACACAGACATCCTCCAGAGAGGTCTCATAGAAATGGATAACTGGTGCCAGAGTCATGGCCTTAAGCTAAATGCCAAAAAATGTATAGTCATACCCTTTGGGAAAAACAAGGTAACCCCTAATTACCACATAGGTGGTAATCCATTAAACACGGAAGGCGTTATCAGGGACCTGGGGACCCAAGTTGACAGTAACCTCTCTTTTGACACTCACATTGCCAAAGTGGTTAGGAAGACCTTCTACATTGCCCACCTCATCATGAAGGGATTCACATCCAGATCAGGAGAGGTCATTGTACCCCTGTACTCTTCACTTATCAGACCAATGATTGAGTACAACAAGCCATTCCGAAAATACCTTACCCGACACCTGCAGCAGTTGGAAAGACCCCAAAAGTTCCTCACCAAAAGGATAAAGGGGCTCAAACATATGTCATACGCAGCCCGACTGAAGAAACTCCAGCTCTATTCAGTCACATACCGTCTGCTCAGAGGTGATCTGTGCCTGACATACAAGGCCATGTCCAACCCGGAATTAATGGACATGTTCCACCTCAAAAAATCCAAATCCACCAGAGCCACGAGAGCAAGAGACTTAAACCTCAACACGGATATAAATAGGACGTGCTGGAGGGACAGATTCATCACCCAGAGACTCCCTACACTATGGAACAGAATCCCAGTCCATGTGAGGCAGAGCCCCTAGCTGACTCTGTTCAAGAGAAATCTTGACGAGTGGATGGGAGATCGTAGGTTTACCCCGGGAATCATCTCTGTGTCACTGCTGGACAGAGGCACAGCAAACTAATGGGTATAGTATTCTCATCCTAAGGGGTGGTAAAAGCCACACACACTCTGGCTAGGCTTATAAATGCCCTAGGGCAGATAGCCTAGTATGAACCTATGAACCTATAAAATATATTTCTTCACTTCCGCAGATGCATTTTTTCAGCTTTGGCAGATCCATCACCATTTATTTCACCATGAGACTCAATATATTACACATTGCAAGTGAATTCTGTGGAACTGTTGGATACCAAATGACACATAATTCATAGGTTCATAGGTTTATACTAGGCTGGCTGCCCTAAGGCATTTATAAGCCTAGTCCAAAGTTATGTGGCTTACGCCACCCCTTATGTTAGAAATAATGTGCCCATTAGTTTGTTGTGCCTCTGTCCAGCAGTGACACAGAGATGATTCCCAGGGTAAACCTATGATCTCCCATCCACCGGTCAAGATTTCTCTTGAACAGAGCCAGCGAGGTGCTCTGCCTCACATGGACTGGGATTTTATTCCACAGCATGGGGAGTCTCTGGGTGATAAATCTATCCCTCCAGCAAGTCCTATTTATATCCATGCTAAGGTTTAAGTCACTTGCTCTAGTGGTTCTGGTGGATTTGGATTTTTTGAGGTGGAGCATGTCCATTAATTCTGGGTTGGTCATGGCCTTGTATGTCAGGCACAGGTCACCTCTGAGCAGACGGTATGCAACTGAATAGAGTTGGAGTTTCTTCAGTCTGGCAGTATATGACAGGTTTTGGAGTCCCTTTATCCTTTTGGTGAGGAACTTTTGGGGTCTCTCCAATTGCTGCAGGTGTCGGGTGAGATACATCCCGAATGGGGCATTGTACTCGATCATTGGTCTGATAAGTGAAGAGTACAGGGGGACAATGACCTCACTTGATCTGGATGTGAATCCCTTCATGATCAGATGGGCAATGTAGAAGGTCTTTCGAACCACTTTAGCAATGTGAGTGTCAAACGAGAGGTCACTGTCAACCTGGGTACCCAGGTCCCTGATAACCTCTTCTGTGCTTAGTGGGTTGCCATCTATATGGTAGCTTGGGGTTACCTTGTTTTTCCCAAAGGGTATGACTATACACTTTTTGCTTAACTTCAGGCCATGGCTCTGGCACCAGCTATCAGTTTCCGTGAGACCCCTCTGAAGGATGTCTGTGTCCGATGTACTATCCACTATGGCACCCAGTTTGCAGTCATCCGCAAACTTTGTCAGCCATAGTCCTCCTATGTTTGCCTGTACTTCTGAGAAGTAGATGCCGAACAATAGGGGGCCAAGGACTGAGCCCTGTGGGACACCACTTGTAACCGGCTTGGAGTCTGACATGGCTCCAGCAACTCTAACCCTGTGGGTTCTGTCCTTTAGCCAGTTTGCAACCCATCTTGTGACATATGGGTTTACATTTAAGCTGGTAAGTTTCTCTATGATACCCAAGTGGGGTATTGTGTCGAAAGCTTTTGCAAGGTCAAGGTAGGCTGTATGGACTGCCTTTCCCTCATCAATGGCCTTGGTAACTGTTTCGAAGAAGTCGACCAAGTTCAAAAGGCAAGATCTGCCCTTGACAAAGCCAAACTGGGTTGGGTCCAAGGTCTGTAAGTCCCCTATGTCCTTGTTTATGAGTTCCATTATGATCCTCTCCATAGCTTTGCAGACCAGGCTTGTTAAGCTTATGAGGCGGTAATGACCAGGGTCCGTAGAGGCACCGCCTTTGTGGAGTGGGACCACAGTTGCCGTATGCCACTCCTTGGGCACATGTCCTGTGGTTAGGCTAAGATTAAACAGCTGCCTTATGTGCGGGTTTAGTTCTTCATTGAGTTCATGTAGCACACAGCCGGGGACACCATCCGGTCCCATGGATGCTGTGTTTTTAGCTTTAGAGAGAGCAGCTTTCACCTGCGCATTTGAGATGTCTGGGAGGCTACACTCTGTTGGGATAGTTATCGCTCCTTTTGGGGGGGAGAGGGGGGGTGAAGTTTGCGCTGAACCTGTCTGCCAGTATGTTGGCAATGTCTGTGGGTTCAGTGATTTTTGTATCATTTTGGACTAATTCTGAGCATATCTGGGAGTTTCCACCCAGGTTTCTGACATAGCCGAAGAAGGCCTTATGATTGTCTTTTGAATCTATGGCAATTTTTTTCTCAAAGTTGGCCTTGGATGATTTTATGAGGGATCGTAGTTTCCTGCTAGTACTGATCAAAGATGCCTTCCCTTTTTGGGATTTTGCTCTATCATGTAATAGCTTTCTCCTCTTATTGTAAAGTTTGTTTATGGCTGGGGTCCACCAGACTGGACGTTTGCCCTTGGTGGAAAGAGTCTTGGTTTTATTTGGGATTGCCTGATCCATGCAGTCCTGAAGGTGTTCATAGAAGGCATTTGTAAGGGCTTCCGCAGATTGGGTTGTGGTTTCCAATGGCTCGGGGGCCTTGAAGGATACCACACCTGTCTTGAGTAGTGTGAAGTTTGCTTCAGAGAAGTTCTTCACTGTGGTCTTTTTTGTTTGGAGTGGGGGTGGGATGTGGATTTCTAGTGAGATTAGTTTATGATCTGATCTCACCAAAGAGGGATATACTTCCGGTGTGGAGCATTTTGTCCCCATGTTTGTGATGATGAGATCTAGTATATTTTCTCCTCTTGTGGGGACGGTGACTAGTTGTTCCATGGCATTTGAATTTATGAACTCCAGGAACCTTTGGGCTAGAAAGTTGGGGCTTGAGTAATGTTCCCAGTCTATATTCGGGTAGTTGAAGTCACCCAATATGATGGTGTTTGGTGATACATTTATACCCTCCAGTGTCTTCAGGAAGGCTGTGTGGGTTTCCTGAGTTTGAGAGGGTGGCCTGTAGCATGCTACAAATTGTAGAGCAGTTTTGCCTATGGTTAATTGCACCTGGATGGTTTCCGATGCTTCGTGCGTAGCCACCAACCTGGAGGTGTGGGTATCCTTGATGAATATGGATACACCCCCTCCTTTTGTGGTATGGTCCGGGTTTTGGGGCCGGAATGCATGATATGAGGTAAAACCTGATAGTGCCGGGGTGCTCTCAGGAGCCTTGAACCAGGTTTCAGTCACAGCACAGACATCGATGTTCTCCATACTGAGAAGGGCTTCGAGTGCATGCATTTTGAGATTTAGACTTCTGGCATTGAGCAGCATTACCCTTAGTTTGTTCCTGTTTTTGTTTTCTAGGGTGGTAGGTTTAGAATTTGAGCCTTGCCTAAAAAAGGCACTATGGGGGTGGCAAGAGCCTTAGCCAATATCCGGAATCCCAGGGGTGACAGGTGCAAGCCGTCCCTTGCAAAGCAGCGTGGCTTGTCAAGCATGTCATCCCAAGCAGACAGACACTGGATCCCCTTTGAATGACACCAGAAATCACTCTGTCTAGAAGGTATACATCCCATATTCTACAATGGATGTCTTCTAATATCATTGAGCTTTGCCAGGATTCATACAAAAGTATATAGTCATGTATGCCTAAATGAGCTATGTAATACCTGATTCATGTGGTCTAGATGAGAACCCTTAAGATAAGAAACAATACTCTGATATTGTCTTATCACAGGGACTATGTTTTTAGATGACAGAATACAGAGCATTCCATAATTAAAATATTTCTAACACTTTGCCTTCTGAGAATGAGGGCAAGTAGGGTGCTGAGTTTTGGTGTTATATAACTCTTTCCTTCCAAAAGTGAAGTGAAGTGCTTTCCCTGCCATAGTCTTTCCTCTTTAGAGCACCTGAAAGGGCATATACATAGGCAATGTTATCTAAAGCAGGCTTTCCGCTTTGTGTGACTAGCTTTGTAAAGCTATAATTATTGTCCAATGCAATAGAATTAGGCAGTAGAATCAACTGTTTTTGACACTGTCATATAGTTCACTTTTTCTGTGGCCATATTAGTTGAATTAGAGTCATTACACCACGAAGAACTGGTTGAAATCTTATGGCATATCTTTATTAATGTTACCTGACAATGAATATTCTACTTCTGTTAACAAACTGAGACTGCCAGTCTCTACTGGTTAACTGGTTAAAGAAGTAAATGGTGGAAGATGATGTTCAAGATACATACAGTCCAACTGTAACAGTATTACTCAATTCAGTTCTCTCCTAGCTTGGCAAGATTTTCTTTAAATTCATTCTATTTCATACAATTTAATACAGTCTAAGGTATGGTAAGTAAGTATGGTTTGAGGAACACTGTAAAGAGGAAGGTGTGCACTAAGTGACTTTAACATTTCCTTGCAAAATTAATAAATGACCACCAAAAATCTACTCGTATATTAATAATTTCTGTGCAGGACAGCTGACCAAAATAACTCATTCCAGTCTTGAAGCAGCTTAATTTTGGTTACCTCTCTGAGGGGTGGATGGGAAATGGGTCCCTATTATCCTTTTCACATATCCCAACCACCTCTTTAAGACCGTTAAAATGTGGCTAGGGATGGAGCTCAAGCTTTAGAATAGTCTTGTTTCACTGAGTGAGAAACAGCATGGAAAACATATAAAGGCAGTATGAAAGGACATTACTAAAACCTTCACTGCTTTATATGAAATAAAAGCTAGACATAAACAAGGCTAATAAAACAAAACACTATACCCACCAACTCCCACTAAGTTTTTGGAAGATAATAAATGACTGACAAGGGAACATTTGAATGATTAATCTTGATTCATTCACACATAGATACTGCAAATACTTCTATTTATTTATTTATATTTTATTTGACATTTTGTTGACCAGGATAGTCTAACTGAGCTTGCACCCTTTTTCAGTGGGGGCCCGGGGAGAAAAGCTCCATAGTACAAATAATACAAGAAAACTATTCGACAGTACAAATTATGCAAGTACAATATTCCAGTACAAGGTATACAAGTAAAACATTAACAGGGGTAAAGTAAAATATAATTAGCACAATAAATAGAATAAACAATAAAGATGAAACAATAAAGGGCATATACTAAATTGCAGAGCAAGTGAGAGATCCCAGAAATTGAGGCATTAAAATGAGTGGTAGTTACAGAGGACATAGGATTAAAGTGGCAAAAATACAGATGAATTGTTAATGGTAGTTTAATAGGAGAATCATAGCAGTAAGTTAGACAAGTCATGGTGTGAGGTGGGCCTGGGTTGGAGTGAATGTCACCTGAGAGACGACTATAAATTAGTAAAGATTTGAGAGCTGTAGAAGAGGTTGGGGAGAAGATACGCCTGGGTTAGAGAGATTCTGGAGTTGGGAGTAAGGAACATTTTGTTTCTATAGAGTAGGCCAAATTTTTGCTGGGTTTTCTTTATACAGTGATGAATATGGAGGTCACATTTAAGTTGATCATCAATGATAACTTCAAGGAGCTTTCTATGGGGTTCAGAAGAGATAGTGGTGTTGTTAAGGGAAGATATAGTAAAAGAGGATTTAAGATGGTAGAGAGATTTGGGTAAAAATAGGAGGAGTTTTGTCTTTTTTGGGTTTAGTATGAGTTGGTTGTTAGTAAGCCACGTTTCAGTGAGGTTAAAAGAGATTTGAGTTAAGGAGAACAGGTCAGAGGAGTTGTCAGCAATGGTGATGGTAATGGAGTCATCCACATGCTGTATGAAGGATGTGTGGTGTTTGGTAATAAAGATGTTAAAGAGAAGGGGGCCTAGAAGTTAACCTTGTGGGATGCCCATTTTTATGGGGAGAAAGGGAGATAGTGCAGACACCATTTGACTGACTGCTGTTTCTTAGAGAGGAAACTAGTGAACCAGGAGATAGTTGCAGGGAAGAGGTTTAGTTGAGAAAGTCTGGAGAGGAGGATCTAGTGCGTGACAGTGTTAAAGGCTTTGAAGAGATCTAAGAAAAGGCAGGACACTAGTTTATTATTGTCTCTGGCTAAGGAAATGGTATTAATAAAGAAAATGAGTGCAGTAGTGGTGCTGTGGTTGGGACAGGATCCTTGCTCGGTAGAGATGATGAGGTTATTGTGAGTGAGATAAGACAGGATTTGTTTATACAAACAATGTTCGAGAATTTTGGAGAGGGGAGAGAGTATGGCAATTGGGCAATAACTATAAAGTTTTACAGAGTTTCCACCTTTGTGAATAGGAAAAGGTGTGGAATTTCTTCCAAAGAGTTGGGACAGTGGATTTCCTGATAGAGCGGTTAATGAAGATGGAGAGTGGGTATGCTATGAAGTTTGCAGCAGCCTTTAGGAAGAGAGATGGTGAGTTGTCAGCAGATTGGGGAATATGGTTTAAGTTTAATAAGGAGATTTTTAATGTAGCTAGTAGGAATGGAATTTAGTAAGAAAGGGCAATTTTGTAGTAGGGGTTGGTGGGAGGTGAGAGATTAGTTGGGTTGGAAGTTAGCAAATGTTTGCTAATGGTTATCAGTAAAGTAGGTATTGAAGATGGAGGCAGTTTTTGGGGTGAATTATTAGGGTAGGGGTTTGGTGTTGAGAGGTTTTTGGGCTGGAGGATTTAGTTAACAGCATTCCAGAATTTTTTTGAGGTTTCTAGGTTGTGAAGTTAGGGGTATGTGGTAAATTGCTTTTATCAGTGATTCTGTTTTTTGACCAGGTTATGGAGTTCCCTTTATTTTTGGAAGTGTGTGAGAGATTTTGTCTTTTGCCAGAGTTTCCATGCCAAATCTCTGTTTAGGATGAGAGACATGATTATCTTGGTGCACCAGTGTGAGCAATGTGATTTGACTCTGACAGTTCTGGGAGGGGCTAGGGAGTTTAGGAAGATGGAGTTGAATTGAAGAACAAATATTCCAAAAAACAGAACAGAAAAGAACAGCTTCATCAAGAGAGAGGTAAAAGAGAAAGGACCAGCCACTTGCAGACAGATGGTTATTGAAAGTATCAGGGTTGAGGTTGGTTAGATTATGGCATTGCTTGAGTTTATGAGGTCTAGTGAAGTTGGGGGAAATCTTTGGATGAAGATAGGGGAGTGATCACTAATTGAGTCTGGCAGAGATTCAGAGTAGTGGTAGAGGTTAGGATGGGAGACAAGAATCCAGTCAAGGATAGAACTGGTGTTTGTGGGTTTGTGAAGAAAAGTGGGAGAAGAAATAAGTTGGGTATAGGAATGCAGACTCTGTTCTAGTAAGGAAATGTTATCACCAGGAGGTATATAGATAACAACTATTGTCAGGGTTGTGTGGTTGTTTAATTTGCAATTAGCAATGATGAGCTCAGCTGGGTGAAAGGAGGGGGTGAGTTGGTTAGCGAGGATAAGATTACGAGGTTTGAGAATATAATAGCTACAGCTCCTCCATTTTTAAGAGTTCTATCAAGACGTAAAATGCTATAACCAGGCAGGAGTACTTCATTGTCTGTGATATGTGATTTCAGTCAGGTTTCAGAGAGAAAGATTATGTTAGGAAAGTATTGGAATATCCAAGAGTGAAATTCAGTTGTCTTGTTAAGAATACTGTGAATGCTGATTGAGTAAAAAGAGTGGTGTGTGAATGAAGGGTTAGGTACTTGCAGGAGTATGTGAGTTTTGTTGGTTGGAGTAGATAAGTTGTTGTGTGGGCCTGGGTTGAGGTGAATGTTGCCTGAGAGTTGAAGGGTGTTGCAGAAGTAGAATAGAAGTGATATAGGGGGCAAGGTGGGATAATTTTTAGCTTCTTGTCATGATGTGGAAAGGTATTTGGAAGAAATCTGATTTTGGGAGGAGTGTAGTCAGTGCAGGAAAACAGAGTGGGAGATATGAGAGAGGAGTGCCTAAGGTGTAGGAGGATGTATGGGGTTTGGGATGTAAATTAAGTTGAGAGTAGTAAGAGGTAATATAAGATAGGAGAAGGAAAATAAAGGATAAGAGGAGATGGAGGAACACAGTGATAGGAAAGGAGTAAGATGGATGAGTAAGAGGAGGGTGAGTGGAATAATTAAGAGAAGATGGGAGAAGTGAGAGTGGGTAGGAGGTTAATGTTGAAGTATATTGGATGGTGGGAGGAGCCTGGGAAGGGGGAGTAAGATCTGATTGGCTGAAGTTAAGGGATGTGGGAGTGTGGATATGATGGGGTAACAGATGGTTAGCTATAAAGGTAATTGATGCTGGGATGGGAGGGAATGGGGATAGAGTAGGGGAGTGGAGTGAGCCCAAGCGAAGCGAGATGAGCTAGGAAAAAAAAACAGAAAGTATGGTCAGACTACTGCAAAAGAAACAATCAGTAATGTTATGGATAGAGAATGTTTGCAGTAACTGAGTTAAATGAAATATTGTGTAAAAAGCAGTACTTTACACAGTATTAAGCAGGTCTACAGAATGAAAGAGGAGGACTGATAGAAAAAAAACAGGACTAGGATAGCACGAGTGAGATGCAAGCAGTGAGGTTTGCCTCTGGTGGTGTGCACTCTTGCTTCCAAAAGGTAAAGAGTAAATACTAGAACTGAATAAGTGGTACGGCTCCTTTAGCTTGGAACCTACTCTGATTTTACTTGAAGGATGCTCTCCATGCAGTTAGATGTTTTATTCAATAAGCTGATCACTCTCCTTGGTGAGTTTCTTAGTGCTGCAGTACCAGTTTGAGACCAATGACAACACGACAGGGAAATCTGATTTTACTTGAAGGACACTCTCCGTACAGTTAGATGTTTTTTTCAATAAGCTGATCACTTGTTGTGGTGGGTTTCTTAGTACCACAGTATCAGTTTGTAAGAGAGGAAAACACTGGTAGGGGAAACACTTTCTCTTTGTATACAACATATTTTAGCCACTTAATGTCTTGTGGTTTAAAGCCAGTCAGGACAAAGATGGAATCTTTTTCATATAGCTCTGGTCTCTAGAAGGCACCTTCTAGGTATGTAAGTTGTAGTGTTGTTTTAGAACCTACATCTTTCTCAAAGCCTTTCACTGGGGCACCATTCAACCTGACTACCATGTCATATCCATCAATTTTATAACCCAGTGACTTGTTTGTCAGAATTCCTCCATTTCCTACAATAATACAGCATCGGCAACTTAGGCTGAGTCTAGAAGCTATAATCCACCAATGCAAACTGCTGAGGAAATTCTACCATATGACCTCTTCATCTGACAGTTAAGACTTTTGAAACCTATTTGTCTTCAGTTATTGATAAAATTCAGTTGTTGATAAACTAAATGCTAATCTGCCTTTTTAAAACAGTAATTTCAAAGACAAAGTAAAACAGAGGAGCTTGAAATTTGTATTCATACTCACAAACTGTCCAACAGTGAAATATATACAATATTGAATCAAGAATCATTGTTTTCTTTCAATAAATAGAATTCAGTTAACCTTCCCTTTTAATAATGATAATACAAAGAACTGTATAGTTTATATGTTAACTATAGTAATTAACAGGCATCTATATGATGTAGTTGTGCATGCCCATAGAAGTCAAGTAAACCTGTAGTAATAGCAATACCAATAAAAACTGCTATTGACAAGGTTGATAATTATAGATGAAATATAACCCTGTATATAACAAGGCCTACTTAGACAAGTAGGAGTGGGTTAGTGTTATTATACAATGACATTATTTAAATAAGGAAATTGCTTACCTTTCTTAAATAATTTCTTTCTGTTACAGCACTGTAGTGTTCCTCCATATTCTTCCTTGTTTATTGACATGCTGCCTGTGTGTATATGCGACTTAACATTCACAGTATATCAGTGCTGTTCAGGAGAAGCAACAGTGAAAAGAGAAACTCCATTGTTGTCTTTTTTTCCTGCCTTTATAACCTGTTAATGCAAGAAACCTGGACATAACATAACATAATGAGGGAACAAATGGCCAAAAATAGGTACAGATTTTAAATATTCCTCTTATAAACTTAGAAAGTCGCTGGAATAAAGGTTTTGTGTTTTCTTTTTTTTTTTTTTTTAATTTCTCTAAGACTTTTGGGTTTCTAATACCATGATGGGAATGGACTCCATTCCTTAGTCAAAGTATGATTAAAGTTCATGAAATTAGTACAGTAAACTCTCAGTTAATTGGAACCCATGGGGATTGGTAGATACTGGAAAACTGTAATTTCTGGTTGCTTGAGAGTTACTATTAAAAATAGGCCTGACTAATACTGTATCCTATACTATTTGTTTGGTTTGACTTGTTCTCAGGTTGGGGAGAGAGGGAATTTATTCCTATCTTCCTTTTTAAAACTCTAAAACTCTAAAAAACATAAGGTATGTTTCTGCTGGGGGAAAGCAGAAAGTGAAAATTGTACTGTATTTCAATATTTGTTGCCGGTTGCTTGAGAGTGCCAAATTGCTTGAGTTCCGGTTAACTGAGAGTTTACTATATTGTTGCAATCTTTGATATCAGCCAGATGTGCTCTTCACAGAACTCATAATGTGCCCAGTAATGACTCCTTCTGCAGTTCGTAAGGGGGTTTCATGTATTGGCAACATATCTAAATATGACTGTAGATTCTTTTTTATAAGACCCATTGCTCCTACTACTATTGGAACTGTCTGCGTATCTTTCTTCCACATTGCTCTCATTTCTGCCTGCAAATTCTGATATTTTATGACTCTGTGCCTCTCTGTATGCAGTCACTGGGTGTGGCAACTTAAATTATCAATGCTGCTTTATGAATTCTTTTCATGAACCACTATATCCAGTGTTTAGCATCTGTCTTTTGAACTGTTGGTAGTAGGTGATTCTATGTCATGTAAACCTCATCATTTTCTATGATGCTTTATGGCTCATGTTTGAAGTGTTTTTCACCCACTTCAGTACCATAATGTTTGCACAATCCCCAGTGCAACAGTTTTGCCACATTATTATGCCTTTCAGTATACAGTCCTTCTGCCATTAGTGTGTCACAACCAGCAACAAGGTGTGCAACTGTTTCCAATTCTGTTTTACAAAACCTAGATTTGTCTGTTTCTCCCACTTGTTCAATGGACTTTGTAAACAAATGTGTATGCAGCCCACTATCTTGTGCTGCCAATATTAACCTTTCATCTCTTGGTTTGAATTCACCTCTCCTTAACCATTCCTGCATTCATTCCTAGTCAACATGAGGTTCTTCCAGAAGTTTTCTATACTTGCAACTATATTTATGCATTTTCCACATTTCTTGCCTTCTCATCTGGTCCCTCACCTTATATTTCCTCTTTTGTTTTTTTTTTGCCACATTCATTTGCTGCCTGATTTTTATCTACTTCTGGTCTGATTTCCATTCCTGCTTGATGCTGATATGCTTCTGCTAGACTAAGCAGAGAAGTCATTTTAGATTTATTCTCCTCATGTTTCAAAACTTTCACTACATTTGGGTCTTGTGAGGTCAGCAAATATGTGTGCAGTCCCACGACTGTAGATCTATACATGTAATCAATTTCAAGGAGGCTCATCCCACCCTTGGAACAGAGAACACATAATCTTGGTATGCACTGATTTTTATAAATCATTTGGTGAGCATGAAACATCCTTGTTTTCCTGTCTAATCTATCCAACACGTTTTGGGGCCAGTCAGTCACTCCAAAACTAAGTTAGAACAGGAAGAACAAATTTGTTTATAGCTTGAATTTTGTTCCTAAATGTCAACACTTTTTCAAGATTAATTTAAGTCTTCTAAAGTATTCCTTACTAAGTTTTGTTCACATTTGTTCATGTTTTATTGTTGCTCCTTCATCAATTCCCAAATATTTATACACTTCCTCTTGCTCAAGTTCTTTTATATCACATTCTTTTCCCAAACTGATGTTTTCTTGGTGTTGCAGTTTTCCTGCTTTAAAGGTTGCATTTGCACATTTATCAACACCAAATGACATTCTTATATCATCTGAAAAAGTTTTGACAACTTGCAGTTGTGCTTTCAGTTCCTCATCTGATGAGCTATACAGTTTTAAATCATTGACAAAGAGAAGATGAAAAGTCCACGATGGCATCCACTGGAATGACCAACAGTTGAAAGATGACACAAATAGAACTATATCCAAACCAGGTTTATTCACAATTCAACATTATCGCGTTAATAGTGACAATCCACTACTTCTTCCTACAATAAAAACCTACACAACATAAACTCATTCCAATTAAATATTCAAGTCACATGGGTTACAAAACAATAATCTTAAAGAAGCAGCCCCATTATTTAATAAAACCAACAAGCAATAATCAGAAATAAAATGTTAAAACCTAATTAATATAAATTGTATATTTTTGGACATTTTTCTATTGCTATATGCTCAGTTTATAATGGGCACACTGGTTGGGCTGTCAAACCAGCATGTTCTTTTTTGAAAAGTAATGAGCTATTATTGTATAGCTGTCTATATAGATGACATAGATTACAGATATATATAGCTATAGATACAGATATTGATATCTACATATATGTAAATGTATATGTATATACACACACCACACATATGCAAAGTGAGAGAGAGGGTGTGGCTGACAATAGACTGTAGCTATTTACCTTAAATGCAAAGTATCATGAAATAAACACAGAATGTTGTAAATAATGGAGCAAAGATATCTGAAATATAAAAGATGCTGAAACAACTACATAATATTAAGCTTAGGGACAAGGTTCTGGTAAGAATTATGGTTAGTGGTGGAGTAAGTCTTAGAGTATATATATATATATATATATATATATATATATATATATATATATATGTACGGGTCTACTGTATATAATCGAAAACACACTTCTTCGAAAATAAACAGTAGACCTACACTTCCGCGAAAGTGCACTTAAGTGAAAGTGCACTTCTGCAAACATCGGTTCAATGAACTGACAAAAAATAGTAAAACATTGTTTTTGCAGGAGGCAAGTCCCCCTGCACCCCCTCATGTAGGGGGCTGTGCCCCCCACACACCCCCTACTTAAATATACCAACTCTGAGATCACACTACAGTAGAGAAACAGGTAAATTCCCTTTCCCCAATGTAGTGTGCTTCAGCACCTGTGTTCCTTAATGGTTCATTGGACCATTCTTTGCGGAAGTGCACTTTCACAAGTGTACTTTCGCGAAATCGAGAATCCACTGTTTGTTTTCGAACAAGTGGATTTTCGATCTTTTTCAGTAGACCCATGTATACACATATACATATATGTATATACTTGTGCATGTGTCTGTCACTATTGCAACTATGTGATGAATATATCACTTCATTATTATAGGTTCATAGGTTCATAGGTTCATACTAGGCTATCTGCCTGAGGGCATTTATAAGCCTAGCCCATAGTTTTGTGGCTTATGCCACCCCTTTAGTTTGGAGAAACTATGCCCATTATTTTGCTGTGCCTCTGTCGAGCAGTGACACTGAGGTAACCCCTGGGGTGTATCTGCGATCTCCCATCCATTGGTCAAGATTCCTCTTGAACAAGGCCAGCGAGGTGCTCTGCCTCACATAAACCAGGATTTTGTTCCACAGCATAGGGAGTCTTTGGGTGATGAATCTATCCCTCCAGCACGTCCTATTAATAACCGTGTCGAGGTTTAAGTCTCCCGCCCTTGTGGCTCTGAGGGATCTAGATTTTTTGAGATGAAGCATGTTCATCAAATCTGGGTTTGACATGGCCTTGTATGTCAGGCATAGGTCACCTCTGAGCAAGCGGTAAGCAACTGAATATAACTGGAGTTCTTTCAGTCGGGCAGCATAAGACAGATTTTTGAGACCCTTTATCCTTTTGGTGAGGAACTTTTGTGGCCTCTCCAGCTGCTGCAAGTGTCGGGTCAGATACATTCGAATGGGGCATTGTACTCGATCATTGGTCTGATGAGTGATGAGTATAGGGAGACTATGACTTCCCTTGATCTAGATGTGAATCCCTTCATGATAAGGTGGGCAATGTAGAAGGTCTTCCTAACTACTTTTGCAATATGAGTGTCGAATGAAAGGCTACTGTCAACCTGGGTTCCCAGGTCCCTAATAACTTCTTCTGTGTTCAGGGGATTGCCACCTATATGGTAGCTAGGGGTAACCTTATTTTTCCCGAAGGGTATGACTATGCATTTCTTGGCATTTAACTTTAGGCCATGGCTGTGGCACCAGTTATCCGTTTCTGTGAGACCCTTCTGAAGGATATCTGTGTCGGATGTGTTTTCAACTACGGCGCCCAGTTTGCAGTCATCTGCAAACTTTGTCAGCCATAACCCTCCTGTGTTTGCTTGTACTTCAGAAAAGTAGATGCCAAACAAGAGTGGGCCCAGGACTGAGCCCTGTGGGACACCACTTGTGACAGGCTTTGAGTCTGACATGGCGCCAGCAACTCTGACCCTGTGGGTTCTGTCACTCAGCCAGTTTGCAACCCATCTTGTAATGTTTGGGTTTACATTTAAGTTGATGAGTTTTTCAATGATACCCGAGTGAGGTATTGTATCAAAAGCCTTCGCCAGGTCTAGGTAGGCTGTATGGACTGCCTTTCCCTTGTCAATGGCCTTGGTGACTGTTTCGAAAAAGTCAACCAAGTTTAAAAGGCATGATCTGCCTTTGACAAAGCCAAACTGGGTTGGATCCAAAGTCTGCAAGTTCCATATGTCTTTATTTATGAGATCCATTATGATCCTCTCCATGGCTTTGCAGATAAGGCTTGTCAAGCTAATGGGACGGTAATTTCCAGGGTCGGTAGAGGCACCGCCTTTGTGGAGTGGGACCACAGTCGCTGTGCGCCACTCCCTGGGTACGTATCCAGAGGTGAGACTAAGATTAAACAGCTGTCCTAACTGTGGGTTTAATTCCTCGTTGAGTTCATGGAGCACACAGCCGGGGACACCATCAGGTCCCATGGATGCTGTGTTCTTTGCCTTGGAGAGAGCAGTTCTCACCTGGGCGTTAGAGATGTTTGGGGTGCTACAATCATTTGGTATAGATATCTCTCCTTTAGGGGAGAAGTTTGCACTGAACCTGTCAGCCAGTATGTTGGCAATGTCTGTAGGATCAGTAATCTTCACATCATTTTGAACTAATTCTGAGCATATCTGGGAGTTTCCTCCTAGGTTTCTGACATAGCTAAAGAATGCCTTATGGTTGTCTTTAGAGTCCTTAGCTATTTTTTCTCAAAATTAGCTTTGGATGATTTTATGAGAGCTCTTAGCTTTTTACTTATAGTGATCAGCGGTGTCTTACCTTTTAAGGATTTTGCTCTATCTTGTAGTAGCTTTCTCCTTTTGTTGTAGAGTTTGTTTATGGCTGGGGTCCACCAGACTGGACGCTTGCCTTTGGTACAAAGAGTCTTTGTTTTGCTTGGGATTGCCTGATCCATGCAGCCTGCAGGTGCTGGTAGAAGGCATTTGTAAGTGATTCAGCGGTTTGAGTAATGTTAACCGCCGGCTCAGGGGCCTTAAAGGAGACCACACTAGTCTTTAGAAGTGTGAAGTCGGCTTTCGAGAAGTTCTTTACTGTGGTCTTTTTCATTTCGGGTGGGGGCGGGATGAGGACCTCCAGCGAGATTAGTTTGTGATCAGATCTCACCAGTGAGGGGTATACTTCCGGTGTTAAACATTGTGCTCCCATGTTCGTGATGATGAGATCAAGTATGTTTTCTCCTCTTGTGGGGATGGTAACTAGTTGTTCCATGGCATTTGAGTTTATGAATTCCAGGAACTTTTGGGCTAGAGTGTTTGGGCTTGAGTAGTGTTCCCAGTCTATATTAGGGTAGTTGAAGTCACCTAGTATGATGGTGTTCGGAGATACATTTATCCCCTCCAGTGTTTTCAGGAAGGCCATATGAGGTTCCTGGGTTTGCGAGGGTGGCCTGTAACATGCTACAAATTGCAGAGCAGTCTTGCCTATGGTTAATTGCACCTGGATGGTTTCCGATGCATTGTGCAATGCCACCAATCTTGAGGTGTGGGTGTCCTTGATGAATATGGATACCCCTCCTCCTTTCTTGGTATTGTCCGGGTTTTGGGGCCGGAACGCATGATATGAGGTAAAACCTGATAGTGCTGGGGTGCTCTCAGGAGCCTTGAACCAGGTTTCTGTCACAGCACAGACATCGATGTTCTCCATACTGAGAAGGGCCTCGAGTGCGTGCATCTTGAGGTTGAGACTTCTGGCATTGAGCAGCATTACCCTTAGTTTTTTTCTTTGTTTTGTTCTAGGGTGGTAGGTTTAGAATTTGAGCCTTGCCTAAAAGGCACTATGGGGGTGGCAAGAGCCTTTGCCAAAATCCGGAATCCCAGGGTGACAAGTGCAAGCCATCCCTTGAAGCAGCGTGGCTTGTCCAGCATGTCATCCCAAGCAGACAGACATTGGATCCCCTTTGAATGACACCAGAGTTTAAGCCAATTGTTAAAGCTGATCATCTTATCTCTGTATTGTGGCATCATTCTTGGTGAAGGTAGGATACTGCTCAAGGTCAGGGTCATACCTGCTTGGGCTACATAATCAGAG
This sequence comes from Protopterus annectens, assembly GCF_019279795.1. Lineage (NCBI taxonomy): Eukaryota > Metazoa > Chordata > Ceratodontiformes > Protopteridae > Protopterus > Protopterus annectens. The sequence continues at coordinate 1,703,914,047 of NC_056741.1, read as the reverse complement.
AGCTCCTCTATGTCTCTTTTCATGTAGTCCAAGGAGGTACATCTCAGGTCGTTAACACCAGCGTGGACAATGATTGAGTCGTACTTGTACCTGCTGTTGAGAGACCTGAGTGCATGCATTATGTGGTGGATTCTAGCACCCGACAGGCAGCTTACTGTAACCTTCTCCTTACTCAGTCTGGTGAGCGGGATGTCAGTGTGTCTGACTATGGAGTCACCAATGACTAGTGTGTCTGGCATTGTGTTTGGCCTTAAGGGCTGTGACTGCTTGACACTCTGACTGTGTGGTCTATGTGTTGCAGGTGTTGTGTTCTGAGGTGGTAGTTGTTTGGGTGTCTGCTTTGATGGCCTCTGCTGTTTTGGTAGATTTTTGATCAGAGCCTCCGAGTATGTCTTTATGTGTTTATGTGTATGATTTGAGGTTGTGATGGTATTATGTGAGACTGGGTCTATAGTGTGTGTGGTTACCTTCTCCTCCTGTCTGGTCATGAAAGTCCTATGTTGAGAGAGCTCAGCCTCCAGTTTGGCTGTTACAGACATCACAGTGGACAGTTTCAAAACAAAAAAAAAAACAGAAAACAATATATAATTTTCTTGCTTTATTGAATATAGAAGAAATGTTTCAGTGTTTTAATATTAAGCTAGGAAGAAAATATGTGCTAATCAGTTGCTGTCATACCCAGGGGATAAAACAGAAATCATAAACCATATTCTCTTGGAGAGAGCTGAGTGCCACATGCCCGCTTCAACAGTATGAAAAATAGTGAACACAGATGTGCCTCAGCTATGGCTCTTCAGCTTTTGCCTTTATTTGTATTTATACATTTGTTAAATAGGTAGATCAGATGACACCTTAGAAAGGGAACATTTTTTAGTCAAAAGTATACCATGTAGTCAGTCAAGAATACGGTATAAATTACATTAACACAACATACTGTAATTTGATAAGATCAAACCTCAGAGATATTAGATTTGCAATAGTAAACTATATGACTTAAGTATATGTAAAAGGTAACTAGATTCTTCATTTAGTTGAGCTCACCAAAGACTTTCCCACCGAATCTCCTTGCTTTTATATACTGAAACCAGATATATGTTATAGATACAAAGCTTCTGTGGGATGCACAATCCAATGTGCCTAATTAACTTCCAAAACTGACCGCACTTTGAAATTCAAACTGATTAAGCTAAAATTATTCGGCTTCCTCAAACTGTTAGACTGCAGAAACAAGCCTACAATTATCTATGATACTTAGACTGAAGAGGCTTTGTTTCTCTTTTGTCTTCACCACTTTTCCAGCTGCGTTGTTCTTTAGTGAAATGTTTGTTTAATTTTCTTGCACATGACTATTTTCCTCAATTGTGTGTAAGACAAAAATGTCTTTTTTAACATAATAGATTAGGAATATAGAATAAATGTTTACAGTAAATATGTATATAAAAACATAAAACATATCTGACTCACCACTGCCACAATGCCAGGAAAAATCAAGACTGTAGTCTAATATTCATGGTCAAAGACAAAAAATAGTGGAGAAAATAAAATTATTTTCCCCAGTAGTCTTTAACGGGTCTATATTACATCGTCGAACTCACAGGAGTTCGAACAATGCAATATCGAACTAGGAAGTTCGAAACCCAAGAATTACGAAAACACAGCACAACGATTTTTTTTCCCAGGATAAAAAATGCTGTTCCAGTAAAAAAAAAAAAAAAAAAAAAAACCCCAAAAAAACACTTACACTTTAAACCTAAACTAACACCCTCCAACGTGGGGGGCTGTGCCACCAAACACCCCCCTACTTAAATATACCAACTCCAAGATTGCACCACAGTGGAGGAAATAGCAAAGCCCCAAAAACGGTCCACCAATTTTTTTCCCTGGGAAAAAAAATTGGTGTGCCCTGGCTTTGCTGTTTTCGTATTTCGAACAGTTGGGTTCGATATTACACCGTTCAAACTCCTGTGAGTTCGATGTTGTAATATAGACCTATCTTTAACATTGTGACAAGCAAATTTCACAGAAACACGTGAAAATCAACAGCACATAAGTTCACAAACACACACACACGCCACACACGCACGCACACACACACACACACACACATATATATATATATATATATATATATATATATATATATATATATATATATATATATATATATATATATATATATATATATATATATATATATATATAAATATAAAACATGGGAATGACAGCTTTAAGGATGATGATTGGATTTGGGTTGAAGCTTTCAACACATACCTCTCAACCATCCAGAACTTTGCAGACCATCTAGCTTTTTTTTGCCTCATATTTTTGATCTGTTCCTCATAAAATTTGTAGTTTTCCAGCAAGTCATTAAGATCTGTAGTCAGTGAATAATGACAGACATTTAAGTTTCAAACTTCATATCTTTCACAAAACATCACACTAATGCAACACCTGTTATTATATCAACTTTCCAAGTTTTTAAGAGCAATATTTAACACCTGCCTCTAACTTAAGACCTTTGCTCCCACATTATTTTGCCTTTCTCCAGAATTCTTTTGCTATGTGGTAATTGTGGAGCAGATTCAGAAATAAATAAAACTGTCTTTTAAATAATTGAATAAAAATAATTAAAATACCCTGATAAATCCCAACTGAATAATCCTAGAAAAAGAGAATGCCACATTCATCTCTTTGCTAATGGTGAGGTCTGATGAGTGGATAAGCTCTTGTAATTCAAACATACATCTCTGAAAATACTATTACTTGATGTTTTCATACTGACACACAGTCACGGGAAAACTGCTTACTTATGCTAACTTTATAAATGTACATGGCTTGATTACTGCTGCAATGAAATAATTACTTGGCAGTGTCTTTATCTCGCATCTTTCATGATTCTTAGTAGTATATGCACCCCTTCTTTCCCTCCCAAATGTAGGTGTCCAAAGGAAATTGTGTTTATGAATCAGTAAAACAGGTTATTCTAACTGACAGTGAGGCAAATAACTACCACAGAAATATTACATTTAATAGAGCGAGTAATCTGTATACAATTTGACTTACAAATATGCAGCATTTTCAATAAAGCAGAGTCAAAGATTGCCTTATATGCAAGACAGAGAATCTTCATAGGACAGATGCAGAAGACCTTGAATTTCCTTTGTGAGGAACCTTTATGGTCTCTCCAATTGCTGGAGGTGCTTGGAAAGGTGCATACCAAAAGGGGCATTGTACTCAATTATTGGCCTGATGAGGGAAGAGTATCTCCTCTGAGTAGTCTGTATGAAACAGAGTAAAGTGAGGTGACAGTGATTTCAGCTGATGCACCTAGGACAGATGCTGAAGACCTTGAATTTTCCTTGTGAGGAGCCTTTGTGGCCTTTCCAATTGCTGCAGGAGCTTGGAAAGGTACATACTAAAAAAGGGCATTGTACTCAATTATTGGCCTGCTGAGAGAAGAGTACAACAAGGTTATAACTTCTTTTTTTCTGGAGGCAATGCCCTTACTTATGAGATAAGCAATACAGAATGCCCTTCTTACCACTGCGGAGACATAGAGCTCAAAGGTAAGGTTGCTGTCATCATGTGTGCCCAGGTCTCTCACCACTGTGTGTATACTTAGGGTGTTGTTATTGGTGTGGTAGTTAGCAGAAACACTGCTCTTACCAAAAAGGATGGTAATACATTTTTTGCACTGTAGGATGTTGACATCATTTGGAGATTCTATGACTGCTCCCAGTTTGCTGTCATCAGCAAACTTTGTCAACCACAAACCTTTAATTTTAGGTTGTACTTCAGAGAACTAGATTCCAAACAGTAGAGGTCCCAGGACTGATCCCTGTAGAACACCACTGGTTACAGGTCTGCTGTTGGAGGTGGATTCCCCTGTTTTAACTATATGGGCTCTATCGGTGAGCCATCTAATGATATAAGGGTTGATACCTAGCTGGGTGAGTTTGTTAATGATGCCTGATTGGGGGATAGTGTCAAAAGCCTTGGCTAAGTCTAGGTAGGCTGTATGCACAGATTTCCCCTCATCAAAGGCCTTGGTGACTATCTTGAAGATGTCCACCAGGTTTAACAGGCATGCTCTTCGTATGACAAATACAAATTGAGTGGGGTCAAGTGTTTGAGGATTATAATTTGCTTTGAAGAAGTTTTTTTAGTTTAGTTGCTTCTACAGGGGCTCAGGTATGAGGGTTCCTATCACGTAGTTGAACTTTTACAAGTTCGAACCACATATGGTTGAGACCATAAGTTTGAATTTGTAAAGGTTTGAGCGTTTAAATGGAAATCTCCATAAGCAGAGGTTTCCATTTTATTCAATGTGGTGCGATCTCAGAGTTGGTATATTTAAGTAGCAGGGGGTGTGGGGGGTGCAGGGTGGGCTTGCCCCCTGCTTACAACAATTTATTTTGTTGTCCTTTGTTTTGTTTTTTTTCCATTCGACCATTAGGTGTTCAGAGTTATGGACTATGTGGTATAGACCCAGGTATGAGAGTTACTTCAAATGAGACTGATTTGCAGACAGATCTCACCAGGGAAGACCTTGCAGTGGGGGTGCTACAGTGGCCCCCATATTGGTAAGTATCAGCTCTAAGTTGTTGCTACCATACCTCTCAACTGTACAGGTTATCGTAGAATGTCCAGATTTTTGCCTCATATATGAACATGTACATGACATTAGTAAAGGGAAGGAAACCAATGCTCTTTTTAAACACAGTAAAACATGTAATAAATATAGTTTTAAGTTTTTAATATTGGAGCAAATCAAAATAGATATTAGGGGTGGCCCATGGGAAGACATACTTGAAAGTAAAGAATTATGGTTTTCAGATGAGCCTGGAGGCAGGAAAGGAACCAGGGTTGAATGATTATTTATCCATAGTGTCTCTATTGAAGTTAAAGGCAAACAAAATTTGATTGTAGTAACAACAAAAGGCCACAAGAGGGGGTAGAATGCCAAAATACATTTAATGAAACTTTAATGAAGGGAAAAAGGATGGATCCCCTAGCATATATTTATTTTTAACAGTTTATAAAAATAAGGATAATAAAGTTTTTTAACTATTTAATTATTTTAAATAATTTATAGAATAAGATGTATTAATAATGTTTTTAAAGGGGTTTTGAGGTAGGCAATGTATTTCACAAGCACTAAAGCACTTTATACAACTTTGAATTAATTAATATTCATGAATGAATATATTTAACATGATTTGATGATTTTGAAATTGTAGGAAGTGTTTTTATTGGTTTATTTTAATTAAATTGGTATGTGAAAGTATTTAAACAGGGTTGTTGGAAACAGAATATTGTCTGATGAAGTCCTGATAGGACGAAAACGTAATAGGAGAAGTGGCGTTTATGGTGTTTTTGAGTGAACAATAAAAAGTCTTTTAAATAATTTGGCGAGGTGTTTTTGGCTGGAAGCACTATCTTTACTGGTTTTTGGTTCATTTCGAGTGCTTCACACACATTTATTCCTTGGTTTTCATATTTTTGGTGTGTTCTTCCTAGAATCTGTCCTTTTCTGGCAAATAGCTGAGTATTAAAGTCATTAAATAATGACAAATATTTGAGTTTAAGACTACACATCCTTCAGAAAATTCATGCTAATGCAAAACCTATTATTCCATTAACTTTCTAAGTTTGTAAGGGCGATATTTAAAATATGTCCCCCCATTATTTTAGGATTTGTCCAGATTTTATGCTCTAAGAGGTTGAGAGGTATGGTTGCCACCCCCCTGTGCAGGTATCAATCAGCTGATCTAGGACACTGGAGTTAATGAAGTTGAGGAACCTTTGGGCAAGTGAGTTTGTGCACAAGTAATTTACTCACTCAATGGATGGGTAGTTAAAGTCACCCAAAACCATGGTGTTCAAATGTATCTTGTTAGACTCCAGCAGATCCAAATAGGCAGAGAGGGTGTCCTGCTTCATGGAGGGGTTCCTGTAGCTGGCAATGACTTGAATAGGTTTCCTACCAACAGTTAATTGCACCTGAAATATCTCCAGGGAATCATGCTGTCTAACCAACCTGGAGATATATTTATCTTTAATAAATATTGATACACTGCCTCCTTTAGTTTTCATGCCTTCAGGTTGTGGTCTGAATGGGTGGAACGTGTTGCCCGATATGGCTGGGATGCTGTCCACAGCCTTGAACCAGGTCTCCATAACTGTGCAAATGTCTATGTCTTCCAAGGTGAGGACTACTTCCAGTGAGTGCAGTTTCATGTTAAAACTCCTAGTGTTTAGCAGTGTAACCTTGAGGTTGTTTTTAGATGGAGTTTTTATGTAGGGAATTTTGTCCTTGAAACACTGCCTAAAACAGGCATGATGGGGGTGGCAAGAACCTTGGCCAGTAGCCAAAATCCCAGGGATGACAGATGAAGACCATCTCTGGGCAAAGCATCAAGGTCTGTCAATCATGTCATCCCAGGTTGATAGATACTGTATCCCATTGGAATGACACCAGAAACTAAGTCAATTATTGAACTCAATAATTTTCTGTTTGTATTGAGACTTCATCCTAGGTGAAGGTAAAATGCTGCTTAAGGCTTAGGACATACCAGCCTGAGACAAATAGTCTGAGAGCACAGTCATGTCTCCCTTCATATAGTCCAGAAAAGTACATCTCAAGTCGTTCACACCAACAAGGACTATAACAGAGTCATAACGGTATCTATTGTTGAGAGACATGAGTGCATGTGTGATATGGTGGATTCTGGCACCTGACAAACAGCTGACCTTGACCTACTCCTTATCCAGCCTGGTGAGAGGGACATCTGTGTGTCTCACAATGGAATCACCTATGACTAATATGTTTGGTTTTGTGTTTAGCCTTAAGGGCTTGACAGGTGAGACACTGGAATGTGAACTATTTGTATTATGTTCTGCAGAGGACGTATTATGTGTAGTGTGCCTGTGTTTGTATTGGGAGGTCTCTGGTGTTTAGGCATGTTTCTAGTGAGGACCTATGCATATGTAGGTATGTGTGATCTGGGTTTGGGTGGAGTAGTAGGTAAGGTGTGTGTGCTGACAATCCACTCATTGTCATATGTACTGCGGACCGGTGCATGTGAGAGAACATGGATTTAAGGCTCTTAATATCATTACATCTCTCGCATGTTGAGTTTGTGTGGACCAGGAGTAGCGAGTTGTCGATGAACATGAGGCAGTTACTACATTGTCTCATGATGCTCATGTTGCCAAGCTGGCTGGAGAAACAGTGGGAAGTTGTATGTCCATAGTATTAGGTAAATTTATATGGTCAGGAAGAAAGGCCACACTTAGGAATGGCTAGTGGGTGAGAGGTGTGTTGGTACCTCTGAGGCTAGACTTAGTGTTCTACCTGACAGTAGAGCAAGCCATGAAAAACTTTGGGAGGACTACAAGCAAAGTGCTAATGGAAAATTTAACAAGCAAAATGTTTGCAACTATAACCACCAAAGGTAACTACTGCTGTACAACAGTGCATGATGGTGCACTACACACAAGCAAGCGTAGACAAGGGGCTTAAATAAAACAAGAAATAATTTAACTCAAACTAGCCAATAAGGATGCACTTTCTGAGCTCTAGTCCAATCACCCTTGATTAAATGGGACCAAGAAAGCACCCAGACATCAAGAATGGAGAAGGGCCTTTTTTAATAAATATGGTTTGAATTTCATGCTCAGAATTTACAAAACAGACCCAGAACCAGCAAACCAGTAACTGGGCTAAGCTACAGACGAACTAGTACAGTATTCAGTAAAATGTGACCAAAAACAGTTCCGACAATTCAAACAGACAGTAGAATGCACATACAAATTAAAGGTGCAATATAAGAGCAAAAATAGGCACTTATAGTTAGTTGGAAGCAACAGATGCTTCAGATTTTTCAGTATCTCAGTGAAGAGCTGGTTTTAATGCTCAAGTGATACAAGACAGTCTAGATTCAGTAAGACTGACTCTAAAGTATGCTAAAAAGTGCAGAGGTGTTAGAAATTCAAAGTGTATAAAAGAAATCACAACAGCAAAAAAAAACAGTATAAATAAAGCAGCAATGCAGTAGAATATCATTCTCAATTTAATCAGACTACTAACAAGCAGTAATAAATGCGGAAGAATAAATGCAAATGAACACTTTTAAGAGCAAGCAGCAAAAGCAAAATAAAGTAATAAAGTAGGAAAAGCAAGAGTACAAATATAGTAAAAGCAACTGAATAGAGTGTATTTTTTGTCAAGTAGAAAGAGAGGAAACAGAAGATAATTCAAGGTTGAGAAGCTAAGGGGGTGGGCCTTCCCAAATGATCTCACTGTACTTAGTAGAATGAACAGATGCAATAGGACTGGGAGGAGTGCCCAATATCAAATTTATAGTAAGAGGGGCAGGAAAACAAAAGCCAACAAGTTATAAGAACACAACAACACTAGGGCAGGTGGAAGGTAAAAATAAAATGGAGCCAGCCAGGGATCAGAACAGAAGTAAATGTTCAGTTCATTAAGCCAAAGAAATGTTTAATACACACAAACTTTGCAACACTTAACACATAATTATTAAATATCACTAAAACAGTTAGAGCAAGTGCAAAAAATATACTTATATCAGCTTAGTATTTCCAGATGGTTACAGATGCAATCCAACTTCCAGATGGTTACAGAAGCAATACAAATTCCAAGGGGGCAGATGAAAGCTCCATACACTATAAAGAATTATAATCGGGTCTCCGATTTCAATATGGATGCCAAGAAATTCACCTCTTGAACTTCACTCTCGAGTTTTTGTAACTCACTTATAATGAATTCTTTTACCCCCATGGGCAGTAGCAAACCCCTGCCATCACCATCCAATCTGTGACATGTTTAAATACTTAATACAGTGGCCTTACTGGCCTCACCAGTATTCATTGAGTATTCAGCAACAGTCAGCATAGAATATTTACACAGCTTCCTACTAAAATGCTGACACTCAAAATGCTGAGTGCTAAAAAGCAGGAAAAAAAGACTGGGAACACAGGGAAAGACAGAATCTTGAAAATCGCTCTTCTCCTTAAAACTTCTTTTTTGAAGGAAGACAATCCCCCCTGCACACACCTTGTGGGGAGCAAGCCTCTCACATCCTCACACTTTTACAAACCAACTTCGAAATTTCCACACTTCAGAGAAAAGAGAATATTCTGAAAAATGGCATCTCACACAATATATACAAGGCCATTTGACCATTCAGTCTCAGCATTTTGGGACTTGCTCTAGTGGGTCCTGACATTTCAAATGGTTAACCTACATACACATGCATCTGTGTAGAGCAAATTTTTCTGTTATGAGTGAGTTTATACTGATCACAGCCCTGCAAGGCTCAGGGCAACTGTGTGTCAGATTTTCCATTTCTTTTTTTTCTAGAAAGCCATTGGGGACTGTGAGAGAATATCACATATTTAATTTCCAAACTATGAAAGAGTAGGATGACATTAATCAGAAGACATTTCTGAATTAAGCTTGGTTATGTTTTACTGTAGTAACCCCCCAACCATTTTATGCAGAAATGGGAATGGCCTGAGTGACTGACATGACAAATGGCTGTGATGTAGTATGTAAATGATGCATGACTGATATGCCATGCAGCTGTGCCAGTGACATTATGCATACATTGCTTTTTGATTACTGTACGTGCATGCTCCACTGGGTGCACAGTAGCAAGGCTCACCAACTATCCAGGACCATAATATATTTGTTTGGGGGGGGGGTTGCACCCCACCCACCCTGCATGCCCCCACACCCCCTGCAAATTAAATATACCAGTTACGAGATTGCACTACATTGAGGGAAAGGGTAAACGGTGTGTTTTATTTTCTAAACACATTTTGGATCTGCTGTATCTAATTTGATGAAATAATCTTCTCCTTAATAAACTAATAGGTTCACACAATCTGTTTACCACATGCTCACAATGCCAGCTGAATACTTATGCGGACGAAGAAAACATCAACATGACTATTCATTGATTTTGAAAAATGTAACCTGGTGCTGGGTGTTGGGCGGGGTTTGGGCAGAACTTGCTACTACACATCCAGGAGGTTACTACAGTAAAACAAATTAAGCTTTTTATATTTGCAGTTCTTTTTAGCTCACAGTTGATATCTGCAGAAGACTGATTTGCAATACCAGCTGCATATAATTGATGGTAGATCTCATGGATTAAAGGCTGATCCATCATGTTGAATAGCACACTGCACTTCAGTTTTGATATGTGGTAAATAGTGCAAGTGCTCTACTGGTGATGACTGAGAAGGTAATTCTGAAGCTTTGCTTTTGTATGGTGACTGAGAGGTCCAGCTAAACAGTCAGTTTAGGGAAAACAGCTAAGGAAGTGTGACAAAAGGAGACACTGCCAGCACAGCTAGCTGCAATTTTGTAAATAATTATATGTAATTGGTGAATATCAAAATGATTTACATAAGATGCTTGTGTTACAAATGTATTAGTACTGTTGGTCATGTGTATATCAAACTGCTTGTACAGATGTGTGTGTTGAAAAGGTAAAGTGCTGTTTGAAATGTAACCACAGTGTACCCTACTGGAAGAGAACAAAAATGTACATGCACTATTGTTACTGTTTAAATGTATATACTTTAACAGTGGAAACTGGAATACAGAAGGTTAACTTCAGTCCAGCAAACAGCAGACAAATAACTGAAATTAAATTACTTTATGGCTAGCCCATAAAGGATGGTATCTTTCAGTCTTCAATGCAGCAAGAGATGCAATGTCTGTACTAGAAAACTTTCTGTTTTCTCATTAGGGTGAACTAATTACTAGTCTTGAACGTATGAAGGAATGCAATTGTTTTATGATTGCCAGCATCTGCCAGAAATTTCAGGAGAAGCCCTTGTCTATATATTTTTACAGGTAGATGCTAAATACTGCCAGCTTCATCAATGGTTGTTTGCCTGGGAACTAGGAGTCAGATGACAAGTGATGTTATTCTGTAAGCTATCCTAGCAGTAATATATATAGTTGTGCCAGTGGGGAGTCTTACTGGAGATCTGGAGGAAGAGGGAAAAACCAGCCCCAGACTGACTGTAGTCTCTGGGTGCTCTTAAGGGAAATTGTACTTGATCCAGAGAGCTTCATATGGAAATACTGTGGGTGTACCTGTTATCCTCCTAGTGAAAGTCCCCCCACAGTTGCCAGTGGTGTGGATTGAGGCTCCTTGATTACTGGTCCAGTGGTGGGGCACCATATTTGGTGGCAGTAGTGGGATCACCACATCACATATTGGGATTCAGCTGTAAAAAGTGGTCACTGAAGGAGTTGTTTGTTCTCTCAAGCAGCCTCACAGTACAGTGGTCACTAAAGAAGGTGTTTGTACTCTCAAACAGCCACTCAATGAACATTCAGAATTTCATATCACAATAGTTGTATTTATTTTTTTGTTAGCTTAGTTAGTCAGGGAGAGTAGGCAAGGATATCAGCAGAGGATTATGGCTAGCTGACAAGGAGCCAGTTAGCTAAGATGTGCCAAGCCAAAGGACATGGGCATGCCAACCTGATTAAAGGAGAAATGATTGCAGCCTTAACCACAGCTACATCACAGACCAGCAACCAGGACGAAAACCAAACTGGCCTTGGGGATGTACAACTCTCGAAAGTGGACAGTTCAAATTTGTCTCAGAGGACTTAAATCCATTTGGAGTTAAAGAAACTTGAATTAGAGGCCAAACATTTATTTATTTATTTATTTTATTTTTTATTTTATTTCAGTTTGATTACCGGGGAAGTCCACTGGGCCAAGAAGTGCCCATTTTCAGTGGAGGCCCGATGAGAAAAGCTCCATGTGCAGTACAATACAGTGTTGGTTACAAAATACAAAGGTTACAAAATGTTGTAGAAGAAGTACAAAATTCAAAAGAAAAACAAAAAGTTACAAAATGTAGGTTATAAATTCAAAAATGAAAAAATAAATTTTCAAATTTAATATACATGATGATTTTTTTTTTTTTTTTATATATTTACAGGGTAGTAGTTCATTTGACATCTGCTAGTACAGGCTCTTTGGACAGATGGGATTAAGCTTGAGAGTATAATACAGCAGGAGTAAGTAGAGCAAGTAGAGCTTGGAGGGAAAGTTTATGTTGTCTATTTTGAAATAGAATCAGCAGAGAGACTGCAATGTTTGGAGCCTGAAGAAAATGAGAGGCAGAGGCAATATGAAAAGGAGATGCTAACTCTTTGCCAGGGTCATAGATGTAATGGGAAAGAGAATAACTGAGCCCCAGAAGCAAGAAAGGCCAGTACATTTCTTCCACAGTTTACAGATGGCAATCATTTTGGTAGTTTTATTCATATGTTTGAAAGGGTTTGTAAACAGTATAAATACTATATTATAAATCCACCCTAAACTCTACCAACCACAGCCCTAAGAAATTCTGGTCCACTATTAACACTATCCTCCACCCAGGGAAGGTTATCCCCCCACCTTCCATTCCCCCCTCATCCAAAAGTATTGCTGAATCCTTCAACAAACACTTCACTGAAACTATAACATCTCTAAACAAACAACACTTCTCTACAACAGCCCCCCCAACTCCTAACCCTAAACCCCCACTCCTCTTTTCTTCTTCACCTCAGTACCTACCTCCAGCATAAAAAGACTATTGTCAAAACTTAAACCGACCAAACTCGCAGCTGACAACCTACCCTCCGAATACTTGAAAATTGCAGCTGATACACTAGCCTATCCAATTTCAATTCTAATCAACTGTTCCATAACAGAAGGCTGTATTCCCTCAATATGGAAAATATCCCACATCATTCCCCTTCACAAGGGCACCCCTTCACTGACCTCTCCAATTACCGCCCCATTGCTATTCTCTCCCCTCTTTCCAAGATACTTGAAAAATGTATCAACATCCAGGTCTCCAACTACCTCCTAGCTAATAATCTCCTCTCCAAAACCCAACATGGTTTCAGGCCATATCACAGCACTACCTCTGCTCTGCTCTCCTTTACCAACACTATACTTCATCACAAAAACAATGGTCTCTTCCCTACTGCCATATTTCTAGATCTCTCAAAGGCTTCTGACATGGTATCTCATGAGCTACTACTCCCTACTCTCCCCAACCTCTTCTTCTCACAATCAGCCTACAATTGGTTCTACAGCTATCTACATGGATGCCAGCAATCAGTAATTTGGGGCGATAACATATCACCTCACCTCCCAGTTACTCTCGGAGTTCCCCAATGGTCTATCCTTGGCCCTCTGCTATTTTCACTTTTCATTAACAACCTACATACTGCCACCACACAAGCATCTCTTATACAGTATGCAGATGACTCTACTCTCATCTGCTCTGCACCCACTCTACCAGAACTACAACAAATCACACAGGAATCATTCTCTTCTGTAGAAAGCTGGTTATCCAATGCTCAGCTCCCACTCAACCAAAGTAAAACAAAACTTCTCCTGTTCCAACCTTCCAAAGCCACTCAAAAATCCCCCCACTTCAACATTCTTGCCAAAGACAATACCATCATCTCTCCATCAGAACACACATAATTACTGGGTGTGGAAATAGACAACAAACTTAGATTTGACACCCACATATCTCTCACAATAAAAAAAGTTCACAAGAAACTTGGTGCATTATATTGAAGCTGCCAGTTCCTAACCAAGGCAGCTAGAATCTCCATAGCCAATTTCCAGCTAATCTCCACCCTACTCTATGCATCCCCCATACTTACCAACCTTAAACAGACAGACCTACACAAGCTGGATGCTTGTTACGACAAAATTGCTAAATTTGCCACTGGAACCTCCTACCGCAGCTATCATAGTATCTCCCTTAAAGAACTAAACTAGCCAGAACTCCCACAACTCCTTCACTTTAATCAACTCACTCTTGCTCATAAACTTATTAACCACTTCCTTAACATCCCTTCCCTTCAAGCCCTTCTCCAACCCTATCACCCCACTAGGCCTTTAAGATCAAGCAACAAAATTCAACTCACTGTTATCAAACCCAAAAACTCAGCAGGGGAAGCCATATTTTCATGTGCCATATCTAAACTTTGGAACAATCTTCTACCCTGTATAACTACTCTACCTTCCAGCAGCCTTTTCAAGACTGCCCTCAAACTCCATTTAAATTTGCACTGACTTTGTCCTTGTTCTAATCCAGACTAACACCCCCACCCTTACCCCCTCTCACCTAGACTCTTAATCCAACTATTATACCACCACTACCAACCACAGTCAGAAATAGCTAGTTGTCTTTACATACTTTAACATCTTGTCTGACAACTTTGTTACTAATATTATAAACAACAAGAAACTATCTTACCTTGCAACATTTACTGTATATACTGTTGATAATCAATATCTTGTTATCGTATTAAAGCCAAAAACCTGTAATGTTTACTAATGCTGCAACTTTGTATCTCTATTTATCATGTGCATAATGTGGAGCTTTTCTACCCGGACATCCACTGAAAAAGGACCTGCATCCAGTCAGAATTTCTCAGTAAACAAATGTAAGTAAAAATAAATGTTAAGCAAGGGCTCTAGGTATGGTTATTGACCCCCTTACTCCATGGTAAAGTTGTAACTGCTGTTTTTAAATTGTCTGATACTGAATGCTTAAATTATAATACAGATAAAAATTGTTTATTAGAGTGTTTTAAGTTAATACCTGAAGCTTATAGGAAAATGTTTTGTGAGCATAGATGCAAGACAGATGAAAGAGTGTGTGATTATGTTGCTTAGTTATGCACTTATTTTCATAGGTTGGTGAGTGGGTGTCAGGTTACCACTTTTGAAGTGCTAGCAAACCTTTTGGTGAGGGAACAAGCCCTTAGCACTTTGCCTGAGGACATGATAATCTGGTTTATGGATAGAGAATGTAGCACCATAGATGAGTTGGGGAAAAAGGGAGACCTATACATAACAAACAGGGCATCACTGCACAGGAAAAGGATACCCAGTGCTGCACATGGGTCTAAGGGAATCCATGGTGGGCAGCCTAAAGTGTTCAAACAGAGTTTGCCATAACAGGGGAAGCCACTAGTTCAGGTACATGACCAGGATCACAGGTTAATTGTTTTAAATGTAACCAGTGGGGCCATGTAGCATATAGATGTCCACACAGACAAGGTGAGGAATAAAATGTAAGGAGCCAGTACGTGGGAATGATAGAATACCAACAGTAAGTTGTCTGGAGACAACAAGGGTACCAAACTACCACAAGAGGTTATATCCTGTCTCAGTTGATGAGAAACAGGCCACTGCTAAGAGAGACACAGCCTCTAACATAACCATTGTGAAGCCTGCAATGGTTAAAGAGGAGCACTACTTGCTTGAGCTGTTTACTCCAGTCAGAGCTTTAGGAGGGAACCCATTCCAAATACCTTTGGCTGGGGTTCACCTTGACTGGGAGGGTGGAAAAGGAAGCATGCAAGTGGGTGTGTTTGAAGATGTCTCTGCAGATGTCCTGATAGGGAATGATTTTGATAATGCAGTACCTTGTGTGCATGCAGTTACAAGCAGTCAGGTTTGGAGACAAGCATGTGGGTCTGGTAGCCTGAGGGGGAGCCAAACAGATTACACACTTGAAGCCAGGGCTGGTGAGGTGGCTACTTCAGGGAGGGAGCTGCCCTGTAACAGTGAGACTGAAAGTGAGCCACAGCTACTGGTGGGTACTGATGTTCCCTTGGACAGAGTGACTGCAAGGGCTGCATCTGGAAATACTGTGGGTGTATCTGTTATCCTTCCAGTGAACGTCCCTCACTATTGCCAGTGGTGAGGATTGGGGCTCCTTGATTACTGGTCCAGTAGAGGGACATTACAGGAAGTAGTAACAAAAATGTATTTGTTTAAAGACATTCATATTTTTTGGAACATGTAAAGAGTGTAGAAGCACGTGTGTACTCAGCCTCCAGCGGTAAAGCACACTCTGTCTTCATTTATTTGTTTTTTCGTATGATTGCAATGCATTCTGAAGTTTTCAAGATACTGTGGTGTTTTATATTTTAGCCATTCTTTCCATGCTTTTTCTCTATCCTGCATTAGCATTCTACTCCTTTTTTTGGATAGCCAAATTGCATTATATGTTTTTGGTCTTTTCCTTCCTGGAGGTGCAAGGCTATTTAGGATATTCAGGAAAGTTGTATTGAATTCATTTGCAGCATCATCTACAGGAGAGGATTTTTAGGAAGTTCCAGTTAATAGATGATATGGTAGTAATGAACATTTTTGGGTTAAACTTTTAAAGGCTGCATGCTGTTTTATAAACGTGCTGTTTAAGTGAATGTGTGAGATGTCTGGTTGTATATATTGGGAGATGATCACTGAGACAGTCAGGCATTGCACCTGCGGGGGTTTATTTGCTAGGTTGTGCTTCTAGGTTCCAGTCTAATAGGGAATCTGATGTCTTGCTATAATGTGTGGGGTTATTAATTAGTAGTGTGAAACAAAATAGGTTCATGCTAGATGTGGGGGTGTTAGAGTTTATGTCCAGTCAATTGACATTCATATCTCCTAGAAGTATTTTTCTTGTGGAAATGTTATGAATATCCAGTGTATGATATCTTCCAGTAAAGCTATGTTGTCACCAGGAGGGATATAAAGGATAGTAATACTTTGTTTATAAATGTTTAATTTCAGGAAGGTAATAAAAAGCTCTTCTGAACTGAAGTTTGGTACTAGTTTGTTATAGGGGAAGTGTGGCAGTTGTTGGGAAATATTAAAGTAATACCATATATTGTTAATACAGATAATATTATAGTTAGAAGAAGTAATTTCAGTCATTTATGCTGGGTAAAATCCAAGTTTCAGTTGTAGCAAGAATATCAGGTTAATGTTGGATAATTTAGGTATGTAGGTCAGCAATTTTAGTTGTTTTGATTCTAATATTTATGGCAGCAGAAGCTAGATTACCAGGGGTGGGGGTTAACCATTGTGGTGTGTGGAAGAAAATTGTCTTGATGTTCACTGTAATGGGTGAGACCAGGATTAGGATGAATATCTCATCCTAGAAGGATTTTAGTATACTGAGGAATTATGGATACTTGTTTATGGACAGTATTTTTCCACTTAATTTTGTTTTGTTTTGAGTTCAGATGGAGTTAATCGGTCTAAATTTGGAGTAGAGGTGAGAGGCATCATTAAACAGATTACGGTATTTTTCCACTTAATTTTGTTTTGAGTTCAGATGGAGTTAATCAGTCTAAATTTGGAGTATAGGTGAGAGGCATCATTAAACAGATTTAGTGTGCTGTGTGGAGAGTGTGGGGAGGGAGCATGAATAGGTGGATGGAACAGAGATGGAGATATGTTGAAAGCTATTATAGATTCATGGTAGGATGACAGATGGCCCAGTAGCAGAAGAAGAATAGAGGATACGCTGAGAAGTAGCATGATTAAGTAATGAGATCTGTATTTTATTTTTGGCAGGTAGTGGGGAAGTAGGGATCAAGAAGGAAAAAGAAGTTGCAGGGCAGAAGGATATTTAGTGGCTGTAGAGTTTGAAAGCTAATAGAGAGTAGGTAGGAAATAATTATTTTCTATGAAGGAAGAGAATTAGGTTGTTCTAGTATATTCTCTGGAATTAAAGGAATAGATGGGGTTTCAAAGGCAAGAGTATGAAGATGTAGTTAAAATTGAAAGAAGTGAGAGTTTATTTGATAAAAGTAGAAGATACAATCCAGAATAAATAGGCACTGTCAGGGAGGGTCTGACAATGAATGAATATAGTGTAAAGCAGTATGGGAGGGAGAAAAGTAGTATGTAATGGTGCAAAAAGATTGTAAAAAGATTAAATGGAAGTTGGAATTAAGTAAAAGAAACAGGAGTATTTGTTTGATAGTAGTAAGGTTTTTTGGGTATGGTTAAGGAATAAGAATCACAAGTGAAATGTGTATGCAAGAAGTATAATAGTAGAGTAAGATGGGTTGGTGGGAATTAAGGATACCATAGGGCAGCAAAGTGATGCTGAGGGTGGTGAGGTTAACTGTAGTGGGCATCCATACTCAGGTCAAATTATAACAGAGAGTAATCAGTTTATAGCCAATACAAACCAATTAACAGAGAGGTACAAAGTAGAACAGATTTTCTTTCAGTTCTTGAATGCAGAAACCTGGAAGCTAGGTAGACTAAGTAAGTGGTACATACAGTATAATCTACTCGTCAAGAGAAATGACAGTGGCCAACTTAGTAAGTGGTCTTTAGAGTGCAAGGCCTACTTTTTAGGAGGGCAGAGGATGTTAAAGACAATTTACAGTACAGGTCAAGCATGCATTTGACTAACTGAAGTTAATACACAGCAACGTTTTTCAAGTTACATTTGCTTACATTGCACAATAACAAAATTCTCAGTGAAAATGTTTGGAAGCTGGTCCTTGTGGCAGAGCTTTGGCAGTATCTTGGTTGAATGTAGTGACTCTAGGCTCTGAAAGGAAAGGAAAGAGAAAATCTCTACTAAATTGTTATATTACATTGCGGCAATAAAATTAATACTTATTATAAAAAGAGATGGAGGAAGGACCACAGTGAGTCAGAGCAAGAGATTATAGGAAAGTATAAGAGTAGAGAGATGGTAAAAGAATATATGAATGTAAGCTGAGCTAAGGGTAGGTTAGCAGGAGGTAGTAGAGAACCACAGTAATACAATGTATATATACAGCTGTACAGAACAAGTTATCGTAATGTAACACTAAACTGATAAACACAGTCTAAAACCACCACTTAGTACACATTCATTGGATTAACCATTACATCAACAGAGTGTTATACATACCAAAATAGCAGCAATTGGCATCACATACTTGTTAAAGGCCACAGGCTCATCACATGTAAAGCGTATCAGATGTGAGTGAAACTGATCCAAATACAACATACTACCAATGATATTGTTCTACACAGTCTTAGAACAAATAGAAATTTAATAATATGACACATAACTGCACTGTGAAGGGAGATGATTACTGAGTGTAAGAGGAGATAATAGTGAGGGGATATTTAACAATACAGTTTGCTATAGTGACCCTCCAACCTCAGGTCAAACTAGAACAGAGAGTAATCCTGAATTCAGAAACCTTGAAACTTGGAAGACAAAGTAACTGGCATATACAGTGTAAGCTACTGAGAAAGGACAGTGACTACCTTTTTGGAGAATGGGATGTTAAAGCCAGTTTCCAGCACAGGGCAAGCACATATCTGACTAATTGAAGTTAATACACTACAAGGTTCTTCAAGTTAAATTTGCTTGTAGTCTACAACGACAAAATTCTCAGTGAAAACATTTGGTAGATGGTGCTTGTGGCAGAGCTCCTGCAGTATCAGGGTTGGATATAGTGGCCACAGGCTCTGTACTGTAGTTTATGCAATATCTAGAGAGGTTTAAGAGATGTAACAGGAAATGTGTGTTTCTTTTCTCTGTTGATGTAAATTTTTTACTGAAATATAATTACAATAGGGATAAATAATATTAGTAATTCTCCATTTCTCGATGACATGTTGTATATTAACAGTTAATAACATATATTCATTTGCTTAAGAAAGAGGTCGAGCTGGCAGAGGAAATGGGGAGCTGTACAGCTGGAAGGTAAGCTCTTGCCTATCCATTCCTATTGGAATAACTTACTGCTGGACATGAGAGAGGAACAGCCCTTATAATCTTCCAAGGAAAAATAAAGGAACAACTCTATGGGAAATAAGTACAAATGTTTTACAGATTCTGATTGATAGTGTATATCAAAGTAAAATCGCTACTGCAATATTTTTATAGCAATACATCATGAAATTTTCAAGCATCATTTACTATCAATCTTTTGAATTTGTATGACTACTGCAATTGTATGATTCACATTTTATCTATTGCACTGGTGGTGTGTATCTGTAGATCTATTATCCCATATGTTATTTGCCTTTGCTGCTCTTTGAGGCTGGGTCATTGTGGAAAGGGGACTTTGGGCCAGCCCACCTACTCAGTTAAACAAATATGGATGGCACAGTAGTGCAGGGGTTGCACTTTCACCTCACAGCAAGAGGTTCGCCAGTTCGATTTTTGGCTGGGGTGCCTTCTGTGCAGAGTCTGCATGTCCTCCCTGCATCCACGCAGGTTTCCTTCCACATTACAAAGACATGTATCTGGAACATTTCTCCCCAGGCCTCTGCTGAAAATTGGATTCATTCCAAGTTGGACTTTCCCAGTAAACAAATGTTAAATAAAAATAAAATAAAAATAAGTAAATATAATAGGGGACTTTGGGTCAGCCCACCTGCTCAGTTAACAAACAAATAAGTAAATAAAATAGGGAAGTGCTTTTTCCAGAGAACTGTCAAACCAATTTAATTTTGCAAAAAAAATTAAGGGCAGGACCAGTTGTCCCCCCTGTTACCAGTAACCATAGGAGTCCCTCAAGGATCCATCCTTAGCCCATTGCTGTTCTCTCTATTTACAAATCAGATCTCTTCATACTCTCCCATTGCCTCAATAGTACACTATGCAGATGACACTACCCTCATATGTGTTGCCCCTAACTTTAGTGAACTGCAAACCCGTACCCAAAATAACTTCACCATAGCCAAAACTTGGTTCACTAACATCAAACTACTTCTTAATCCCAAAAAAATAAACTCATTCTTTTCAGTCCTGGCAGAGCAATAATAATTTCACCATTAGCTCCAAAGAAAACATTCAAATCAGTCCAACTACACACACTAAACTGCTAGGCGTAGAAATAGACAATAACCTGGGGTTCGACATCCACATAGCACAAACCATTAAGAAAGTTAAAAAAAAATCTTGGTCTCCTCTACAGGAACAAACAGTTTATGACAAAACGCATCAAAGTAACCATTGCAAGGACTCATCTTCTATCCAGCCTCCTCTGTGTCTCTCCCATCTTGACCAATCTCCGCCAAACTGATCTAAATAAAATGGAATCTTGCTACAAGAATGCCAAGTTTGCTACTGAAGCCTCATATAGGTCCCACCACTGTCTATCCCTTAAGCAACTCAACTGGATTGAGTTGCCTCATAAACTTCTACTCAATCAACTCTCAATAGCGCACAAACTCTACTACCTTCCTGAGATAACTCCAACACTTCAGCACCTAATTCATTCCCACATTCCCTCTAGACCATTAAGATCTAGTAAACAGAACCTCGTAGCTATCATCAAACATAAAAACGAAGCTGGTAATTCCCTCTTTGCCAACACCATTGCCAAAACCTGGAACACACAACCAAGCCAAATAACTTCTATCACCTCTTTTAGTCAATTCAAAAAACTCCCAAAAACCCACTATCTAAGTAACTGGCTGTGCTCATGCCACTCACTAGGCTAATCCATACCAAGAGAATTTGTCAGGGTACAGCTATGTATAAACAGTTTCTCCACTGAAAGCTTCTAAACCCATATACATTTACCTTACAAAACATATAACTGCAAAAGAAAAAAAATGTACCTCTGATTGTCTACTGTAAGAAATGTTAATCACTAGCATGATGTCCTGTTGTGTGTATATATGCTATATGTATGTTTGTTAATCACCAGCATGTTGTCCTGATGTGTATATATGCCATATATATGTATGTTCTACTTCTTTGTACTCTCATGTAATGTATTGTAATGTGGAACTTTTCTCCCCGGGCCTCCGCTGAAAATGGACCTCTGTCCAGTCAGACTTTCCCGGTAAACAAATGTAAAATAAATAGATAAAATAATTTATTATAAGGATAAACGTTATGATATTTTACAGACTTTGTAAGTGGTTTGTCTTTCTGTTGATATATATTTATATATATATATATATATATATATATATATATATATATATATATATAAATATATATATATAGATAGATATATATATCTGTCTATCTATATAATCTATCTGTCTGTCAATCTATCTCTGTCTGTCACTCTATCTTCTATCTATCTGATTATCCATCCCAGAATCAGTTTAGCTCTATGACTGTTCAAAGATTAATTTTTCATAAGGTTAAGGCTGGAATTAGGTAGATGTAACTATTTAAAATCATTGAGGTCCCAACTCTTGTCAAGAAACAAAACATGAGAAAGTTTAGTGTGTGTGTTGTTGTGTGTGTGTGTGTGTGTGTGTGTGTGTGTGTGTGTGTGTGTGTGTGTGTGTGTATGCTTGTGCACATGTCTGCATGTGCTTGTTGCAAGAGCAGAGTGATTATGGACAGATTACTGTAACTGTTTGGGATCTGTAGTGCAGCTACAAGGGAAACAAAGGATGAATTAATTCAGTGGCAGACTGTCATCTGCATAATCTAGAAACTCACTAGAGACACTCCTCCCATGTATACAGGTAGTGCCATACAATAATCCTCTATACTACAGGATCTATAATGAAGATAAAAAGATAATAGTTTAAAGGACAGCCTGTCTGCTTCCAGAACAAAAGGAAAATGTGTCAAGAAAATTTCATTAGCTCTAACTTTAGCTGTTGGTTAGGGGTTTAGTCCTATTACTCATTAATGAAATGTGCAGGAAAGGCCACAACTTCAAGAGTGTGCAACAGAAAAATCCAGTTTACTCCTTCAAAGTCTTTTTTGGCATTAAGAGATAGTAAATGTCTTGGTCACTATATATGTCTTACTTCAACTGAGATAAAGAGTGCTCTATGAACCTGGTCAGAAGGGCTACAACCCCCTAACAAAATGGACAATGCACTCAAATGCTTCCTGTAAATCATATTAAAGTGAGTGTCTAAGTTTTCAGCAAAAAAAAAAAAAAAATATAGGATTCCAATGAAGAATATGGGGCTGTATGATGAATGGAGGGACAGGCCTTTCCTGGATTTAGGAATAACTACAAAAGTACTATGAGTGGCCAAGCGAAGTAAACTAGATAAGAGAAATTAGGTATGAAAGTATAATCAAAGAGCTTCATATGCAGGACAACTTTTAAACTTTCTGAGCCAGGTGCTTTCCTTAATTTCAGATGTTAATTATGGATATGACTTGGGCAGCTGAAACTGACGAATCAAGAAAGTCTGCATCTTCTATGACTACGGGTGATAGATCTGTTCTTGTGAGATTGTTTCAAATGTTAAATTCTTGAACAGATAAATTACAAATTATATAAAGCTTGTTATATTAAAATTTTCTGAAAAGATTACCTGGATGAGTTAGGTGTACATCTGAGTGCATTGCTTTTAAAATGGAATTTAATGGTCCATGTGTTCATAATCCAATTATTTATGTTAAGATATTTCTGGAAAGGTTTTCAAACTTCCTGTATAAGAGTTCATATTTGACAGTATTAAATTCAATAGATTTTTCTTGAAGGACTTTCTATCCCTTGAAAAGTTTTTCTAGAGGTTTTTGAGAAGCTTTATAGTCATAGCCTAGTACCTACCTATGAACCTATCGGCTAGCCTAGCCAAAAAGGTACTCTGGCTTTTGCCACTCAAGAAAATTATTTTCCTGTGCCCTGTCGAGCAGAGCCACAGAAGTGATCCCCATGGTGAATTTCCTATTTCCATCCAGTCATCAAGATTTTTCTTGAGTGCTAATGAGGAACTTTGTTTGATATAGATAGGTAGTTTGTTCCAAACTATGGGAAGTCTCTGGGAAAGGAATCTATCCCTCCAGCATGTTCTGTTTATTGTGGTGACAAGGTTTAGGTACTTAGAGCATGCAGCTCAGAGGGATTTGGATTTCTTTAAGTGGAGCATGTCCAACAGCTCTGGGCTTGACATAGCTTTGTATGTTAGGCAGAGATCGCCTCTGAGTAGGCAATATGAGACGGAGTAAAGCTGGAGTTTTTTTAGACAGTCTGCACAGAGCATCTGTTTGAGGCTGGTAAACCTCTTTGTGAGGTATTTCTGCAGCCTTTCCAGTTGTTGTAGATGTCTTGTGAGGTACATACCAAAATGGGTGTTGTACTCTATAATGGGTCTAATGAGTGACGAGTAGAGGGGAACAATAACTTCTTTTTTCCTGGATGAGAAACCTTTTGTGATTCGGTGTGCCATGTAGAAGGATTTCCTGACTACTGTGGTGATGTGATTATCAAAGGAGAGACTACTGTCCACCTCTGTCCCAAGGTCTCTTATCATGCTTTCAGTGTTAAGCAGACTACCACCTATGTGGTATATCATGGGTACAGAGTTTTTACCAAGGGGGATGATAATGCACTTGCTGGCAATGAGCTTGAGGCCATGGCTTTGACACCAGGCATCTGTCTCAGTGAGGCCCTTTTGTAGGATGTCCACATCATTAGGAGTTTCAGTTATGGCTCCTAGTCTGCAGTCATCTGCAAACTTTGTTAGCCAAAGACCTTCTGTGTTAGCCTGTACTTCAAAAAAGTAGATACCAAACAGGAGAGGACCCAGGAGTGAACCCTGTGGTACTCCACTTGTCACTGGTCTGAAGTCGGATTTGGAGTCTGCTACTTTCACAGTGTGGGTTCTGTCAGTGAGCCAGTTGGCAACTCATCTTGTGACATAGGGATTTATACATAGTTTAGTAAGTTTATCTATAATTCCAGAGTGGGGGATGGTGTCAAAAGCCTTGGCGAGATCTAGATAGGCTGTGTGAACCACCTTACCCTCATCTACGGCTTTGGTGACTGCTTCAAAGAAGTCAATCAGGTTTAGGAGACATGATCTGCCTTTTATAAACCCGAACTGGATGGGGTCCAGAGTTTAGGGATTACCATTGTCTTTGTTTATAAGTTCCATGATGATACATTCCATGGCCTTGCAGACCATTCATGATGCTCCTATTGCTTTTATATGTGGTCTAACATATTTTGGTATCAGTACAGCATTTATTTAGCATGTTTGATCTTCAGTCACTTAACAAATCCATTAAGCCTTTTCTCTGAAAAATTATATAAACATTAACAACCACCTCAGCATTATTTATGCCAGAAAAGTAACTCTCATTCAAGACTGAGAGAAAAACTTCCTTTTGGCCAACCAAAAATATTTATAAAAACTATAAAGAATGCCAACCAATCCAGGACTACTATTTGTATCCACTGCTGAAATAGTGGATCTAGTTCTGTGAAAGAAAAAAAATCACTGACATTAGCTGGTGTCAAAGTAATAACCACCCCACCCTGTACCCTTGAATATGGAAAATAGGAGAAAATATCTGTGAACATATTGGAAAATGCAGTCTAAAAAACCTAGCTTGAAATGACCAATGAAACATGAAATTCACATAGTCCACCAATAGATGTCTCCTGGATTTTACTGTTAAAGCCAGAAAGAAGACATAATCTCCTTTTGGTGTTACACCACAAAAGCCTATTTCTGTAAGTGATAACACATTTTCTTCTTTTTATTTTCTCAAAAGAACAAAGATCAATAATGCTTCCCATTTAAAACTTTATAATAAAGATCTCAGCCAATGCCAAAGAAATGCTTTATAAACATGTGATTACATATAATGCATGCCTTTCTCATACCACATGTGCAATGCTTTATATTTCTGTTTGAAAAATAACCACCTGTCAATCCACATGGAGTAAAGACCTTTCATAGTTAAGTATCAATGCCAGATGTCTATAACAGAGAATTGGAAAGATCTATCATGTAATAATAGTCCTTTCCAATGGAGTAATAATGAAATGAAAAGCCATGTTCACCCCCCCCCCCCCCGATCAACAGAAGGTCAGAAAAAAGAAATAGAGTTTGGTGTGAAAGCAATTCCCTGAGATGAGTAAAGAAAGGCATAAAAATCATTCTCTGCTCTAATGGATCCTCTCATATAAGTAAAGGACCTTGGAAAAGATTGTATCAAACCCAAGTTGTCATCTTCAAAGATATACTATTATTTTTACAAAACCTACCAGAGGACTGCTGTAAATAACAGATGAATCTTCACCCACCCAAAACACAGGATTGAAGATAATGGCATTTGGGAATATTGAGAAGAAAAATAACAAAAAGCTGGGCCAAACAGTCTGCAAAAACATTCATAATGCTAATTCTCACTGGAAAACCCCCTTCATAATACATACACAATATATCCACTACTAAAACCCCACCAGGGTGAATAATGGTGACTTCGTAAAAATGTACATCAGAGGAATGGACAAGCAAACAATAAACCCCTGAACAGGCATCCCAACCAAGAGACTAAACAAGCAGTCCACACAAAAAGTCTGAAGTTGTTTTGAAAATGTAGCAATACCTCTTTAAATATACAGTAAACAAATATAATAGCACAGCAGTTGGCTCCAGTGCAAAATAAACAACCTCCTGTGCACATTAAGGAAGCTTTTAACATTAACAGATAACATATACCACCTATGGTGCACAATAAACAAACTGTTAATATTAACAGACAAACAGAAACATTTTCCAACCCCCTCAGGTACTGTCTGTAAAGCCTGGCTCAAACTCTTCTTAGGCATCTTCCACCTAGGGTTGCCAACCATCCAGAATTCTTTTGGACTGTTCAGAACTAAGGGGCACTGTCCAGAAAATGGAGACTGCCTTTTCTGGACATTGTATTGTATGGAAAAAAATAAAATCAATTGTGGTGCATATTTTCTTTTAATTAAAAAAAATATATGTTTTTTAAGGATGTTCTTTAAGAAAGTCCTTAGCGTCTGGTTGCACAGATGCAGAAGGCAAAAACTGTCACAAACGCCTGTTGCATCTGTGCAACTGATTAAGGTTTCATCTTCTGCATGCTCAGAATTTGAATTCCAAAAGACTTTGGACCGTGCATCATACTGGATAAGTGAGAGGTAGGTGGGTGTGTGTATGTGTATATTGTGGTCTTCCATTGTTTTATTATATGTTTAGGAAATTAAGGAAGCAATTTGGGCTCTTCATAGAAACCTAACCTTCTCATACAATTATTTTGCCTTCTAGGTGCAGACAGTCTTGAGTACCCATTATCTGTAAGTGAGAAAACTTGGTTGAGGTAGAATGCCTTGGTGTTCATTGCTATAATTTTCAGGAATTGGAAATATAATCCATTTGATCTAAGATGTTTATATAACTATCTAAGTTATGATTTTATTATAAAAATACCAAGCATGTGGAGACTTTGAAAGATATTTGGAAGATTTTCATGTACTATTTTGAAAATGGTGGGGGTCATATTTTTATCTGTTCCTCATAAAAATGATTGAATTTGCTAAATAATGACAGACATTTGAGTTTTAGACTTCATATCCTTTAGAAAAATGCATACTATCACAAATATTGTTATTCCAGCAATTTTGTAAGTTCACAAGAGTGATATTTATAATCTGTCCCTATTTATTTTAGACTTTGTCCAGATTTCTTGCACTAAGAGGTTGAGATGTGTGTAAGAATCAGTGAAATACCCTAGTTAGGGTTAACAGTGGTTAGTAATTTGCTTAGGCTCTAACTCTGTACTTTTGCTACAGTTAATAGCCTGAATCTTTTACCCAACTACCAAGCTGGATTTTTCAAGGAACTGAGTTTCAGTCCATTTTGCAAGGAATTTAGTTTCAAGTACATTTCAAGGAATTGTAAACTTCAAGGGAAGCAAAGTTTACTGCTGCTCATGCTGTCTGTTTACAATGTGCAACAGTTTTGTTTAGCAAATTGTATAACTATTTAAGCAGTGTTTGTAGCATAGCAGGTAGCATATTTGTGTCTTGATGCAGAAGGCTGTGAGTTCTACTCCCACAGCATGTAAGTGGCTTGCTAATACTGTGTTGTATTTTAAGGGGGTAGGGTGCTGCAGTCCTGAGTATGTCCTCCTTTGGATGAGATGCCTAGTAACTATGAACCTGTTTTCAGTTTGCCATCTATTCCCTATTGCAATACTACCAGCTTACGATTTTTTTAAATGTAACATAGGCAATTTATTAATCAAGAGTAGCAGGTGCTGAATTTGTAGATGAAAATGAAACACTGAAGTATAAAGTTGTTTGCTAGCAGCAACATTTTCATTAGTTACAGATCTCTTTAATGTGGAATTATTCAGATGACTTTTACTTTTGCAGAGATTGTGCATATTGACTGATATTGGAAGATTGTATGACAGAAGTTTGAGTGGCCTTTTATGGTTGAAATGTTTTGAATTAGGCAGTTTTGTCTTTCATTGCTTACTGTAAAAATGTTTAAAGCTATAAATTTAAAATACAATCTAACAACTGGTGCTGTACTATACAAAGGATATAATTTAATTATTATATATTATAATACAATCAGGAAGGTGAATCAAAGAACCTTTACATGGTCCTAAAAATGTGTGTAAGTGGCCTGTGATTTGAAAACAACCTAAAGGTAAACTTAAGCCATCACTGGCTAGATGCATTTTCTTTGACTGTGAGTTTCAATGCTGTTTCAGTGAATGAGTTTCAATGGCAGAGAAGTTTTAATGCTAAGTTTGTTTTCATTGTGAGACCTTGTTGCTTTGTTTAGAAAATGTCTATCAGTATTTGTGCTATAAAATTTGAAATAAACATTTTAAATTAAAACCAAATATCCGTAATCATTGTAGAAGTAAAGCAGAAAACAATTTGCACACACTGAGTGTTTTGAATACTGTTTATGGCAACTAGGGAGAAGGGACCCAGGAATGGCTATGTGGGGATACCAAAATGACACACATTTTGCTTTTATGTACATGCCCAGAATTTTTGACATGAAAAGTTGGCAACCCTACTACAGACTAATAACAGCTTAAGGAGCTATGGACTTATCAGGCTGATTGGAATCAGAGTCCAGAGACCAACATTACAGGCTCAGCCAAACAGAACCCCAGATACTGCAGAGAAGACTTCAGATGCCCCTTCTTTAACAACTCCTGCTGACATTTCCACACTAAAAGCAGAAGCAGTGTAATCCAGTAACATTGCTAAAGGAGCAGTAAAGAACAGTTGTGTAAGTAAACTTGTCAAGGCCCTTGTAGAGTGGGCTTTGACCCTGCCTGGAATAGTTTTGTTGTGGTGAGAATAACAAAAGGTTACAGCCTGAGACAACCATTTGGAAATAGTTTGTTTTGACACAGGTTATCACTTCCTCTTACCTTCACAAGAAAGGAAAAACTGATCAAGACTTGAAAGATTTAATTCTGTCAAGGTAGTACCTGAGTTGTCTGTGGACATCCAAGGTATGGCATATCCTTTCTCCCACATTTTTAGTTGAAAGAAAAAACATGGAGAGAGGGATAGTTTAGCTTAAAGTACCACTTTAGGTGTAAAAGAAGGACTACTTCTCAAGAAAACCCTGTCTCTGTGGAAAACAATATAGGATTGATTCACAATAAGAGCTTGCAACTAAGATACTCTTCTTGCAGAGGTCAGAGCAATCAGTAAAACAGTTTTCCATGTTAAGAACCTCAATCAGCCAGATTAGCTGGTTCGAATGCAGCTAGGTTTAACTTCTGTAACACAGAATTAAGATCCCAAGGAGGGGCCACTAGTTTTCTTGGAGGTCTCTTATGCAAAATCTCTTTCAAGAACATTTTGACATGAGAATGCATAGAAAGAGGGTGAACCTTGATGATTCAGGTGAAGTTCATTTGTGTCGGGTGTATAAACCACCCCTCTTCTTGTGTGAGTGCATCCATTCTGTGAGGAAGACTCTGGTAATTGTCCCTGGCCATTTCCAAAAGCAGAGAAAACCACTGTTGCCTGGCCCAAAAGGGAGTCACCACAATGACCTTGGGAAATTCATTCTGAATCTTCAGAATTACCCTGGATATCAGTGGAAAGGGTGAAAAAGCATACAGGAATATTTTTGTCCATGGAAATGAAAAAAAAGAAAAGAAAGGAAAGACATCTGACTTCCAGACGTTTTTGCATGGAGTCCTGGAGCAGAAGCTTGCCAGCTGGCTATTCAGAAAGTAAGCAAACAGGTCTGCTTGAGAAACTCCCCACAAGTGGATCAAATCATGGAAGACCTCTTGATCTAGTTTACTTGCATGAGGGTCTGCCCTTGTGCTACTCAGCTTGTCTGCCACACAGGTAAACAGAATGTAGGATGCCTGCAGAGTGAGATTGTGCTGTGAAGCTATATCTCTTGTGTTTGTATCTTTAAGACGGGAAGTTGCACAAGAGTTGGATGCAATGTTAGCAATGATGTTAATGGTATACTTAACTGTTAGTCTGTTTTTATTGGTGCATGTTTTTTAAAGTGTTTTAAAGCTTCATTTTTACTTTTATTCTGTTTGGTCTTATGAAGCAGGACATTTACCTGTGGAAGTGCTAACCATTAATAAATAACTCTACCCTGGCAATGTATTGGTTCATTAATCTTTACTATTGTCTGTACCAAGTTGAAGAGATTCAGGGGACCAAATATGATTCAGAGAGTTGAGTGCCTTGATCAGGGCAAGTATTTATTTTACAGCTATATGCTTTCATCTGTCCTTGGTATTCCACACACCCTGCACTTTTATCCCTCCTGGCACTGTTCACCAAGGAAGGTCAAAGGTATCTATTGTGACTGACTGTTTTGGAAGAGGGAACATTACCTAGTGATTTTGTCTGACAAAATCCCAGGATTGGAATATGAAAAAAGAAAGGATATTGGTGCAGGAACCAAAGAGACTTCAAATAACACTGTATCTTCTCATGTGGGGTCTTGCCAGGGGTATCATGAAAATCACAGATGCCATGAAACTCAAAATCCTGAGGTATTCCCTTGCTTTGACCAAAGTCTGATTGGAAAACTTTAGAAAATGATCAAGGTATGGATCTAGTTTTCCTCTGGAAGAAAAGCACTTTGAACTGAAGTGTCTAGTAGACACCTTAGAAACACAATCCTGTGTGAAGGAGTCAAAAAAGACTTTTAAATCTTCTCTTGGAATCCCAGTTTGTGTAAGTACCCAAGTAAGACATTCCTGACTTTCCTTGAAAAAGACTCTGAAAAGATAAGGAAGTCTTCTAAATATGGAAAAATGTGGATACCCTGTAGCCTGCAATGAGCTATAACTGGAGCTAGACACTGTGTGAGCACACTTGGCACAGTGGATAATCCATAGGGCAGGGTAGGAAACTGATAGCGTGATACAAACACACAAAACCATAAGAAACATCTGAAGTCTGGATAAATAGGGATGTGATGATAAGCATATTTTAAGTCTAGTGTTGCCAGGAAACTTGAAGGAGGAATAAGAGGTAACAGTTTGTGAAGTGACATAATTTTGAATTTAGGCACTATCACAGACAGGTTTAGGAAAGAATGATCCAAATGGGTCTCCAAGAATTTCCTTTTTTGGTACCAGAAACATCCTTGAATAAAAACTTTTCCCAGCTTGGGAAGGAAGAACTGGTTCTATCACTCCCTGAGACAACATGTGTCAAAGGATAGGGGGAATTGAGAAGTCTTGTCTGAGAGATGACACATTACCCCCTGGAAATGGTTGGAGAGGGGTCTATATTACATCAACGAATGATTAAATGTTTGAATCTCTAAATTATGATTTTAGAGATCAAACATTTAAATGTTCGAAGATGTAAAAAAAGAAAATATTAAACAAAAAAAATAAAGAAAAGGGTTTTAGCAGGGGGGCAAGCCCCCCTGCACCCCCCACTACTTAAATATACCAACTCTAAGATCGCACATCAGTGCACTACAGTGTGGAAATGAGAAATTTCTCCTTCCCTACAATGTAGCACAATCTTGGAGTTGGTATATTTAAGTAAGGGGGTGTGGGGGGTGCAGGGGGGACTTGCCCCCCTGCTTACACCCTTTGTTTTTTCATTTTGTTACTTTTACTTCGAAAATTTTTAAAAATAAAAAAAACAAAGATTTTCGAATGATTAACTGTTCGATCTGTAAAGGTTGACCTTTACAGATTCGAACATTTAATCGTTTGTTGATCTAATATAGACCCGTTAGGGAGGATTTCCTCCCACTGCCATCTGTAACCTTCAAGAATGATCTTCAAAACCCATTTGACTGAAACTATCTGCTGCCAGAGAGGAAAATGGAGATTCAGACTTTCTGGAAGGGGGGAAAGGATTGTCAGGATGGGAGGGGGAAGGTACCTTTTCTAACTTGTTGGATTGTCCTTGTTTTGTGGGAGTCCTGTATTCTTCTTAGACCCCCTCCCTACACTTTCTTCTTAAATGTCTGTTTACCTGTATTTTGGTGAGATTGTTTATTTTGTTTTAGTTGAAACTGGATGAAGGGTTAGAGAATCCCTTAGAAAATTTGGAAAAGGAGGGCTGAAAAACTTCCTTGTATCAGCTTACCTCCTTCATCAAGAATTTTTATAATCTCTGCAGCAGAGGAACCCAAAACTAAATCTAGAGTCAAAAGAGAATTCAAAATCTCATTTTTCACATCATCTGGGAGGTTCTGAAAATGCAGTCAGGCAAACCTCCTCAAAACAGTACCAGTGGCCATAGCCCAGGAAGAAGTATCAACCATGTTTTACACACACACACACACACACACACACACACACACACACACACACACTCTGTAAACAATGAATTGTGACCTGTAGGATGGAAGAAATTAAATTTAAAGCAGAGTTTCTTTACAAGAAGAAACTGCAGTCAAAACATTCCTCATACTTTCAAAATTAGTCAGAATAAACTTTTAATATATGAGCCTGACAATTCAAAATTCTTAAAATCAGAGTTATAGAAGCATGCACTTTCTTCCCTATACTTATCAATAATCTTTCTTGTCGTTTGTCTTGTACATCTGAATAAAACGATGAGGCTTGGGAGTTTGTTTATTGCATACAAACACATCAGGATGGAAAGCAGGAACATTAAACTTAAACAAACTGACTGACTACTACACGCATGCATGCTCTCACTCTGGCTGCTCACTCAAAATGGTACTCCTGCTTGCACATGCTCACTACTTATATGCATGTACCAGCTGGCTGGAAAGTTTCTTAAAGGTATATCACACACTCTGATCTACATCCTCCCTCTTTACTGAGCTGTCTTACAATGACAATGACATTTGAATAGGCATGCAAATTATACAGACAATAGCGAACAAAACAACATTCATGTCCATGTTGCTGTGTATCTGGAACTAGGTCTGGAAATGCAACCTGATCATGAATGTAATTGTTAAGACTGGGTTTAGCAACAGAGCAGTCACTGGGGAATGTTCTGCTGTATGACTCTCAAGGATATTCTCAGGAACAGGGATATCTGCTAGAATGTCTGCTGGAACTGAAACATTGGATAAGTCACTCTGAGAATTAAAGTCTTTATTACAAGCAAGATGCTGTAGCACTGGCTCGGACACCAGTAATAAATGCTTCCAATTCTGCCTAAATTCCATTCCTTGTGATTCCACAATGTACGATCTCAGCTCTTGACACAAACTTTTCACAACTCCAATCCAATCAAAACCTTTTGTTGTCTGCATCCTCACCATCTTCCCTTCTTTCAATGGATTGAGCAGTTTGCTGGTCTTATCACAGTAGGACTTCTGGAACAAACACTTTTTCAGGAGTTGAGCTTTCACTGCTTTGTTGTTCTTAGCATATGGAAAAAACAAATTGCTACTGATTGGTAATGTAGTTCTGGTTTGTCTCAACATAAGTCTCAGGGCAGGTGAACCAAGATGATTACCACAAGGAATGTTTCTGAAATTCAGGAGATTCACAAAAACATCAGTATTATCTTGTTTCAATTTCTCTGACAGCTGTTTTGCACTTTGAACTGCACGTTCAGCCAAGCCATTTGACTGCAGATATTCAGGACTACATGTAATATGAACCAAGTCCCACATTTCTGCAAGTGTCTTGAACTACTGACTTGTAAACTGTACAGCATTGTCAGAAATGACTCTGTGCGGACTACCATGTACAGAAAAATGCCTCTTCAACTTAGTAATGACAGTATTGGATGTTAGGTTAGGATACTTCCTAACCTAACATCCAATACTGTCATCTTGAACCAGTTTGAATAAGAGTCTACTAATACCAAGTAATGTTAACCATTCCACTCAAAGATATCAGTGGCTACAGTTGACCCAGGTAGTTTAGGAATCTGACTTAAATGAAGTGGTGCTTTTTGTTGATGTAGTTTAATACTATTACACACAGAACAAGATGAACGTACCTTCTCAATATTTGGCAAAGAAAGCCAAAATATTAGTCCTCTTGCCCTTCTTTTTTGTAGAATCAGTTCCTGGGTGGCCACAATGCAAGATCTTGATGTACTGTTGTAGCAAGGATTTCAGAACAATTACTTTTGGACCTTTCATGATGATACCATTGTCTGACAAAATCTCATCTCTGTAAGGAAAATACTGCTGCACATCCACTGGTAAACAAGATTGCTTTGACTGCCATCTTCGACTGATGAAGTGGTTGAGCTTCTGAAGAACTGGATCTGAAGCTGTGTGAGTTCTGAGCTCATCAAGACATGAAAGAAAAATTTCTCACTTCCATGACTTCAAAATCAGGTTTCTCTTTCTCATGCTGTTCAATGTTTTTTCTGGGTGATCGGCATAAAGTATCAGCAAGATAAAGAAGTTTGCCTTTTATGCAGACAAGATTGAAATTGTACTTTTGCAATTTGAGGTCATGTGTTGCAGTCTAGTAGGAGCTGTGTGCATTGGTTTTCTCAAAATAGTGACTAGAGGTTGGTGGTCATCTCAGTTTGAATAGGTCAGCCATGAATATAATCATGGAACTTCGAACATGCAAACACAACTGCCAAGAGTTCTTTGTATGTTTCAGCATACTGCATCTAGGTTCGGGTTAAAGTTCTCACTGCATAAGCTACTGGTCTACCCTCTTGAAGAATAACTGCACCAGGACCAAACTTATAAGCATCACAGGAAAGAGTTACTGGTTTGTGAACATCATAGTATCTTAAAGTAGGTGGACTGGCAATTTTCTGTTTCAGGACATCAAATGCTCTTTGGTGTTGTTCTGACCAGGACCAGGATATATCTCTGCATGTCAGCTCTCTGAGCAGTACTGAAAATCGGCTCAGGACTGGAATGAATTTTCCTAAATAGTTGACCATCCAATGAAATGTTGTAAGGCTTGGACATTGTCTGGAGCTGGCATCTCAAGAATTGCACTTTGCTTGGAAGGATCTGGTCATTAACCTGAACTGGTAAACGAATGACCTATGTAAGTAACTTCTTGTAGCTTGAATTTACATTTCTGAGGATTCAGCTTAAGATATACTTCACAAGCTCTTTCCAGAACTTTCTTGAGGTTTCTATCATGTTCAACTTCACTATTGCTTTCTACATTAATATCATCTACTATAATAGCACATGGATAGCCCGAAAAAATTTGTTCCATTGCATGTTGAAAGAGTTCACTGACAGAATTTATTCCAATTGGCATTCTCAGAAATCTGAACCTTCCAAATGGTGTACTGAATGTAGTTAGTGTAGATCAGGGCATAGGTTCATAGGTACAGATGTAGCATGTGCATATAAATACTGAGCACGTGAAGGCAGCAGTGCCATTTTGAGAGAACAGCTAGAGTGTTAACATGTATGAGTGTGGTAGTCAGTCTATTTATAAGTTTATTTAAGTTTAAGTTGCAAAGCCTCATTTCTGATGTGTTTGTGCGCAATAAAACTACTTGAATAAAACCCATGAATGTTCGTCTGTTTTATCCTGACCAGATGAGCAACAAAGTGTCAGAACCGGGATTAGAAGAACAACTTCTTCCATCCACGAGGTGCAGAGTTGAAGGTGAAGGCAGACTAAGCAGGCTGAGTAAGACAGAGCTCAGACAAACAAAAAAGGGCCAGAAATGAACTTAAGGTAAAGAAAACTGCACAAATTATTTATTTGGCAAAGGAAAGGAAATGGCACATTTATAATGCACAAAACACATTATTAATCAAATGAGTAGCACAAAAACATATTATTAAGCAAACAAAAGGCACAAACTGCATTATTAATTAAACAAAATGTTCGAAACCATGATCTTTGATAAAAATAGCAAAACTATTAATATGGGGCTCAGAATTACCTTTGGTTTGCATAACGAGCATGTTTAAAGTAAAACAGGCACAAGAAAAGTATAATGAGCACAATAAGATATTAAAATGGTGTAACAAGGGCAAACTAAGCTTAAAGAGTAAGGCAACTGTATGTTTTTTAGTAAAAAACTATGTTTGGGCACAAACTACTATTTTGCATTGACCAAAGCCATTCAAAGCATAACTAGAGTTGTTTGAAGTATCTCAGAGTGTGCAAAGTGGTTGCAGAGTGTGTGCTTTATTACACTATAGTTATTTCAAAGAGTTTGCACAAAGTACAGTTATATTGCAAAGTGCAGTCAAAGTACAGCCATTTCTAAATGTTTCTTGTGGTGTGTGTGCATTTATTTGCACAAAGCAGCCATTTCACAGTGTTTCTTACACTTATTTCACAAAGTACAGCTATTTTGAAAGGTTCTTGTGCTGTGTACAGTTTATTTGCAAAGTGCATTTATTTCAAAGTGTTTCTTACTCTGCGTTTCTTCTGCCATGTACAGTTTATTCATAAAATACAGTCATTTCGAAGTATTTCTTACACTGATAAGGAGTGGTTTCATAAAGTAGAGTGATTTCAAAGTGTTCTTGTGCTACGAAGATTTATTTGGCAAAGTGCAATTATTTCAAAGAGTTTGTTTTTCAAAGGCATTTTATAGACCAGGTCCACTTGTGTTTTATCATAATATAGCAGAGAACTGGAAAGTATTCAAGCAGGCATATGATATTTTCATACAAGCAGCTTTTTCTGACAAAGATGTATGTACAAGGACATTCATAGGTTCATAGGTGTTTACTAGGCTAATGATCTAAAGGGCCTTTTTAAGCCTAGCCATGTATCTCAGATCTTTGACAAGTTCTGATACCCTTGATAAGTGTAAGCATGGGCCTGGGAGATGAACCATTTACAGGTTACCTGTTTGCATCAGAGACATACAGTAGGTGCCATTTTGCTTAAATTAGCTGGGTCAGAAGCTATTGAAAGAGACCGTTCATTTGTGCATGCACCAGAAATATATGCAGTAGAGGGGGAAACTGCCATATTGTAGTATCAGCTGAATCAAGGGAGGACCCTAAGTGCTTAAAATGTACATTTAGAGAAATATGCAGCCCCTAGGCAAATGCTACATTAGAGAGGCACTTATTTTATGCAAGAGACAAAAAGTCAGGTGAAACTTTTGCAGCTTATATCACTGACTTGAGAAATAAGGCTAAAATGTGCAGATTTGGTGACTTGAAAGATGAGATAATAAAGGACAGGCTTCTACAGCAAATGTAGACAGCATTCAACATGTGGCAAGCAGAAACAGGCCTAAGCGTATGGCAGCAGCAACTCCTGTGGGTGTGGCAGGGAAAACCCGTAGCTTTCTAGCAAGTTCCAAGACTAGCTCAGTAAAAAGGGCATGCTCAGTACAGTATAAGAGTGAATCAGCAAAACCCAAGTCAAGTCTTATTGTTAGCTGTCATAATTGTAGAGCCAACCATAAGTCTAAAAGAAAGAAGTGCTTAGCATTTGATCAGCAATGCCATGTGTAAAAAATGGAACCATTTTCAAAAGTTTTGTAAATCAAGGAAGCCTCATTCAGTTATTAAGAAAGGTGACTCAAAGCAAATTGATCAAATAGAGAGTGCAGCCCTGCTTTCTATATAGTTGGTATATCAGTGGTCAGTGAAAAAGTTAATGCAGTAGATTTGTTGGCAAAGAATGAAATATTTTGTACTGTCCTGATCAATGGTAAACCCAAGGAGCTCAAAGAAAGTAGACACTGGTTCAAAATGTAATGTAATGTCAGCAGAAATATTTGCTAAAGAGGGGGCTGATGAGCAACTTAATTTGGTCAATTGTGAAAAGCTTGTAGCTTATGGAGGTGAAGAGATTCAAACTGAAGGATCAGTAGTGCTTTCATGCTATTTGGCTGGTAACAGTTATAGCTTGCACTTTTATGTAGTTGTAAGACCTGTGCAGTCATTATTAGGTCTCAGAGACAGTTTGAGAATGAAACTGCTTTCTTTTACCAAAGAAGTACATCATGTAAGCACATGTCCCAGTTCCACCTTTACTGATAGTATTTTCTCAGAGTGTGCTGATGTTTTCAATGACAAATTAGGCAAACATTCAGTTGTGTACTCCATGAAGTCAGACCTAGAGGTCAGTCCAGTGGTCAGACCAGCAAGAAGACTTCCAATATTTATGCAGGACAAAGTCAAGGTCCAAGTAGACAAAAATGTGCAGCAAGGTGTGATTTGTCCAGTCACAGAGCCAACTGAGTGGCTATCTTCCATGATAGCTGCTCATAAGAAAAATTCAGATGAAATCAGAATATGCATTGACCCAAGAGACTTGAACAAGGCATTAAAAGGACCTCATCATCCTAGGCATACAGTCAAGGAGATTGCCACCCTTATGCCAAATACCACTGTTTTTGCTATCTTAGATGCAAAGAGGTCATTTTGGCAAGTGATGCTTGATCACAAATCTTCACTACTGACTACATCCGGTACCCCATTTGGTAGATACAGATGCCTCAGGATGCCTTTTGGAATAAATTCTGCCAGTGAAGTCTTTCAGCATGCAATGGAGCAAATTTTTTCAGGCTACCCCTGTGCAGTAATAGTTGATAATTTACTGGTTGGAGGTAAGGGTGAAGCAGAGCATGCATGATAGAAACCTCAGGAAGGTTCTGGACAGGAAGCGTGAAGTAAATTTAAAGGTCAGTCCTCTGATCAGCAAATTCAAACTAAGAAAAGTTACTTGTGTAGGTCATTTATTTACCAGTACAGGCTTATGACCGGATCCTTCCAAGCAAGCAGCCATTCTTGAGATGTCAGCTCCAGACAATGCCCAAGCCCTACAGCATTTTTGTTGGTATGGTTAACTATTTGGGCAAATTTATCCCTGACTTTAGTGAGTTATCAGCACCTTTGTGAGAGCTGACATGCAAAAATGTTGCATGGTCATAGTTAGATCAACACCAGAGAGCATTTGATAACCTCAAACAGCAATTTGCTAACTTGCCTACATTAAGATACTATGATGTCCACAAACCAGTAGTTCTTTCCTGTGATGCTTCAAAGTTCGGTCTTGGTGCAGTTATTCTTCAAGAGGGCAGACTTGTTGCCTATGCATCTGGAACTCTTACCCAAACTGAGATACAGTATGCGCAAATTGAGACGGAACATTTGGCAATTGTGTTCGCATGTTCAAAGTTCCATAATTATATTTATGGCTGAGCTATCTAGATAGAAACTGACCATCAACCTCTAGTCACTGTTTTAAAGAAGTCTACAAAGACTGCAAAGAATGATGCTCAAATTGCAAAAGTACAATTTCAAAATGATCTATACGAGGGGTAAACGTCTTTATCTGGCTGAGACCTTATCCATACTGCCCAGAAATACCACAGAACAGGTTGATACAGGGAATTTTGACTTTGATGTCATGGAAGTGTTTAATTTTTCTACCACGAGACTTGATGAGCTGAGAGGTCATACAAAGACTGATCCAATTTTGTAAATGCTGAACTACTTCATCAGTGTAGGATGGCCATCAAAGCAATCCTGTGCACTGCCAGAAGTACAATTATACTTTCCATACAGAGATGAGATACTGATGGAAGATGATATAATTTTCAATGGTCCAAAAGTTATTGTTCCCTCTTCTGTACAGTGTGAATATGTTCAGATTTTGCATTGTGGCCCCCACGTCCCGATTCTACCAAAAGAAGGGTGAGAGAACTAGTATTTTGGCCTTCTCTAGCAAAAGACATTGATAATGTGCTTTCTTCTTGTTCAGTGTGCAACAGTACTAAGCCGCATTTGCAAAAATAGCCACTTCAGCTAAGCCAAATTCCTGAACTTCCTTGGTCAACAGTAGCAAATGACATATTTGAGTGGAACAGTCAACATTACTTAGTGTTGCTAGACTCCTATTCAAACTGGTTTGAGATTGATTTGCTACCTAACCTAACATCCAGTGCTGTTATTACAAAGATGAAATATCATTTCTCAGTTCATGGTAGTCCACACAAAGTTGTTTCTGACAATGGTTCTTAGTTTACCAGTCCAATTGTTTCAGAGATTTGCTAAAAAGTGGGACTTTATCCATGTTACTAGCAGACCTGAATATCCACAGTCCAATGGCCTTGCTGAATGTGCAGTACAGAGTCGAAGCATGAGAATACCAATATCTTCTTGAATTTACTTAATCTCAAAAATACACCCCGTGACAACTAACTAGGCATGCTTGCTCACAGACTTCTATCTAGGAAAACCAGAACAACCTTGTCTATCATTTCTGGTTTGTTGGTGCCTATTGCTAAAAACAACAGAGCAATCAAAGCCCAAATTTTTAAGAAGCATTCTTCTCAGAAGTCCAGCTA
Source organism: Protopterus annectens (assembly GCF_019279795.1). NCBI lineage: Eukaryota > Metazoa > Chordata > Ceratodontiformes > Protopteridae > Protopterus > Protopterus annectens. Next base: position 1,703,873,765 of record NC_056741.1, on the reverse strand, counting down.
TGATAAAATGAGCAGATTTCTTTGTCTGTTAAAAGAAGGAGAGACAGAGAGGATGTAAACGGCTAAAGGCTTTGATCTAATTGGTCAAGTGAAAGGTATATGTACCAAGCTGAGATCCTACTTAGTGGAATCCGAGGGTATAGAGTACAGGAGAAGCTGCAGACATCTTCTTCCTGTATTGGAAACACTATTGCAGCATTGTACCTGTGATACAGACTCTAGATTTCAGAGCAAACCAGACAATGTTTATACCAAAGAACATTTTGCAGTATCCATTCCCTCTCCTGATGATGTTCCAGATGTCCCCAAAGGTGAACATTACTTGAAAACAGTCCCCACTGCTAGATCTATTTCTGACTTTTATGTTACATGGTCAGGTCATATTTCTAGACCTAGTGTAAAATACACACCAGCCTGGACATAATTGTTTTATGTGTCTGATTTTGTATAATTGCATGTCAAAGAACTAGTTTCGTATAATTGCATGTCTAAAGATCATTTTATTTAATTATTTATTTCACATTTGTTAACAATGTTAGTCCAACTGAGTTTGCAAACAAATCTATTTTCAGTGGAGACCCGAGGGGAAAAGCCCCAACAAAGATATGTAAAGATAAAGTGACAATAAACAAATATTAAATAATCACAATACAAAATAATTGTAAAAAAAAAAAAGGTTATCAACAATTTGTATTGCATTGATAGTAAGCAACCCATTTTCAGTGGAGACCCAAGGGGAAAGAATCCCAACAAACATAAGCAAAGATAAACATACAGGACAAAAACTATTAAAAATAACAATGCAAATACGGAATTAATTATAAAGAGAAAAATGAAAGAAAAAATTATAAACATTAAGGGTTGCACTGATAGCAGTGGTCTCAATTTACTACATATAAGAGTAAAAACAAAAAGGTAATCATTGTTCAAAAGAAGGAAAATGTACAGACATTGGTAGGAATTGGGTGTGAGATAAATAGTGTGTAGAATGGGAGGGGGAGAAAAAGGAGGGGTCTATATTAGGGCTATAGTAGTAGAGCTGGGAGTTTAGGAGGTTAGTTTAAGCAGAAGTTACTAACAGGGAAAGAAAGTTAGGAGATGCAACAGGTTATACAGTAGGACAGACTAAGACTACGTGTGGTCAAGGCAACAGCATAATTTCAAGTTTAGTAGGTGGGATTTAAGCTCCTTTTTAAAACAGGGAAAGGAAATGTAGAATCTAATATGGAGAGGGAGTTTGTTCCAATTTATTGAGACAGAGTGTTTGTAAAGTAGTTTGCCAGTATTCCTTTTGGGTTTATAAACTGAGAAAAAATGCTGATCAACACTCCAGAGAGGCTGGGGAGGGGGGAGCAAAGAGTAACATGGGAGGCGAATGGAAAAGGTAGTGCGCAGTTGCGATTGTAGAAGAAGGTGCGGAAATTCCAGCCACTGTAGTTTGTATAGTGAGCGGCAGTGATGTGGCAAGAGTGGTTGGTTTAGAATAAATCTGGCAATTTTGTTGTATGTTTGTTCCAGTTTCTGCATTGAGGTAGTTTGGATATTGTTAAGGATGGGGGAAGCTTATATAAGACTAGGTAAGAGAAGTGCCTGTGCAAGAGTGCATTTAATGGCAGTAGTGAGGAATTTTTTGTTCCTATAAAGTAGTAAAATTTTTTGGTAGGTTTTTTTGATGGCCTATTGTATGTGCAAGTTAAATTTTAGTTGTCATCAATTATTACCCCAAGGAGTTTGGTGTATGAAGCAGGGGAGGTAGTGGTGCCATCTAGGGAGGAAAGATAAAAGTTGGATTTAAGGTGAGAGAGTGTCTGAGGTAGAAAGAGAAGGAGATGATTTTTTTCAGGTTAAGGATTAGTTAATTATTTCTGAACCATTTTTCAACAGAGATAAAGGAATTCTGTTTAAGATAGATAAGAGAGTAAAGTTGTCTGCATATTGTATTACAGATGAGAGACTGCAGGATGAATGTAGATTGTTGGTAAAAAGGTTGAAAAGGAGAGGTCCAAGTCTGGAGCCTTGGGGTACTCCTGTTTGAACAGCAAGGAAGGGGGAGAAAGCCTGCTGCCGTCTAACAGCTTGTTTTCTGCCAGTAAGGTAGTTGGTTAGGTAGGCAATTTCTGTAAATTGCAAGTCATTGAATACTGTCATTTCATATATGGACTATTTCTCAAAGAGGGAGGATGTAGATCAGTGTGTGTGTATGTACTTTTAAGAAGCATTTGCAAATGTCGCATGTGCATATAAATACTGAGCACGTGCAGGTAGCAGTGCCATTTTGAGAGAACAGCCAGAGTGTTAACATGTATGAGTGTGGTAGTCAGTCTGTTTATATGTTTATTTAAGTTTAAGTTACAAAGCCTCATTTCTGATGTGTTTGTGTGTAATAAAGCTGCTTGAACTGAATCCATGAATGTTTGTCTGTTTTATCCTGATCAGACAAGTGACAGTTAGCAATAAAGATTTTCAGTCAAGCAAAATTTGCCAAAATGAACTTTTTTGCCTCTAAGACAGAAAACACAGTGGCATTTGGCATGAGGGCAGCAACCTCTTTGACTGTGTGCGTATTGGATGATGAGGTCATTTTAGTGTTTTGTTCAAGTCTCTTGGATCAATGCATATTCAAATATCATCTGAGCTTTTCTTATGAGCTACTACCGTGGAAGAAACCCATTCAGTTGGCTCTTATGCTGGACAAATTACTTCTTGCTGCACCAGTCTGTCTAGCTCAGCTTTGACTCTGTTCTGCAAAACTACCAGAACTTTCCATGCTGGTCTGATAACTGGGCTTACCTCAGGGTATAACTTCATGGAGTACACAACTGGGTGTTTGCCTAGTTTGTCTTTGAAAAGATCATCATAGTCAGAAAAACAGTCTGAGTAAAATTTCAGCTGTTCTCATTCAAGTTTACATGGTATACTTCCTTATTAAAAGAAAGTTGTCCCATTTTCAAACTGTCTCTGAGGCCTAATAATGACTGCATGCATCTCTTGATTATTTGACTATATAAAACTGCAAGTCGTAGCTGTTTCCAGCAGAGTAACATGAAAGCACTACTGGACCTTTGGTTTGAATTTCTTTACCACTTCAGCTATTTTCATTCAAGCTTACATGGTGGACGTCCTTATTAAATGAAAGCAGTCCCATTTTCAGACTGTCTCTGAGGCCTAATAATTACTGCATGTGTCTCTTGACTACATAAAACTGTACGTCATAGCTGCTTCCAGCAGAGTAACATGAAAGCACTACTGAGCCTTCAGTTTGAATTTCTATACCACCATAAGCAACAATACTTAGTTCTTTGCCCACAAATCTACTACATTGACTGTTTCATCAAGCACAGGAACACCATCAACATAAAAAGTAGGGTTGCAGCTTTCTAATTGATCAATTTGTCTCTTGGAATGCTCTTTTTTAATAAAAGAATGAGGCCCTTTAGATTTACAAAAGTTTTTGAAATTATGCCACTTTTTACAAGAATGGCACTGTGGACAAAAAGCTAAGCACTTTTCTCTTTTGGACTCATTGTTTCCACCACAATTATGACAGTTGACTATAAGCCTAGGTGGGGGCACATTCTTTGATTTTGCTGACTCACCCTTGTGCTTCACTGAGTATGTCTGCTTCACAGAGCATGCTCTGGCATTTTCTAGAAAGGCTTGGGGTTTCCTTTAAGCAGCCACACCCTTTGGCCTGCATCTTTTAACCACATGCTGTATACTATCTACATTAGCGGAAGAAGATAACTGCATGCTTTTCTCACTTGTAAGCATACTTATGTGCTTTTCTGTAAGCTCATATATCTGACTAATCTCAATGGCCTTATTCAAAGTTAAATCACTTTCTCAAAGCAAAATTTTTCTCACTGCATCATTATTAACACTACACATGAGCCTGTCTTGTATAAGCTCATCTCTCAGATCACCAAATCTGCACATTTTAGCATTATTTCAAAAGTCGGCTATATATGCTGCAAAAGTTTCACCAGGCTTTTCATCTCATGTAAAATAAGTGCCTTTTCATTGTGATATTTGTTTGAGGGTTACACATTTCTTGAAATTTACATTTTAAGCACTCAGGGTCTTCCTGTGTTTCAGCTGGTACCACAGTATGGCAGTTTCCCCCTACCCTGCAAACACAGCAGATGCATACACAAATGAATGCTCTCTTTCAGTGGCTTCTGACCCAGCTAAATTAAGCAGGATAAATGCCTTTGTACATGTGTCTTTGTCAGAAAAAGCAACCTGTATGAAAATATTCTACTCTTGCTCAAACATTCTCAAATTTTCTGCAATATTGTTATCAAACACAAGCAGACTGGGTCTGCGAAATCCTTCTGTCATGCCAACAAATTATGTTTAACACAGTAATTGTAGCTATGTACAAACATGCACATACACACCAGGTACTTGTAATAATATTCAAATGCACAATAAACTCTTTGAAAGACTGTACTTTGTGAAATAGTCTTTGAAATGGCTGTACTTTGTGAAATAACTGTACTGTAATACTACACATACTTGCTAACACTTTTCACACTTCGGATACTTCATATAGCTTTATTTAATGTGAAAAAGTAGTACAGAGTGAACAAATGCAGTCGTTTTCCTTTTTTATACATATTATGGAATTTGGATATTATTTCAAATGTTTTTATCATTATGTCACAGTTTTGGACATTTCGTTTAATTAAAAATTTATTTTGAGTGCTCTGACTGCTTTATTTTACATTTATTGAGCAAAAATCATTTAAGTGAGTTTCAGTACCTGTAATTTGTTTCTGACCTGTTTGCAAGTTGTTTGAGCAGTAGAGATGATCCAATCCTGTATATTCTTCAAACTTTAACTGTGCACCTCATGGTTTTGACTCTGGATCCCATTCTTTTTTTTTTTTTTTTCAAAACAGGTTTATTGTTTTAACATATAAGAGAAATATCATAACAATTTTATACAAGTAATTAAAAATAGGTATTATTATAATATTCAACAAAACAACTAAAGTATTTACAAAGACATCCACTACAATCAGATCAATTAATTAAACTAAAATACCATACTATTGAAATTAAAATTTTTTTAACAAATTTTGTAAATTATCCCATACAATAAAATAAGATGTTTTTCTATTTGTTCTAGTCCTAATTGTGTTTATTTCCATATGGCACACTATATTCATAACATTTTTAAATTCATTGAACGAAGGAGGTGTATCTGAAATCCAATTTCTAGTTATTATTTTCCTAGCCACTGCTAGAATAGACCATAACAAGGGAAGCTTAACCTTTTAACACTTTGAGGTACAGGTGTGTTGAATAATATAAGAGATTTAGAAATAATGAAATTATCTGTAAAAAGAGCCTGCAAAAATTCATTAATTGACTTCCAGTATTCTTTCAATTTTATACAGTCATAAAACATATGAGCCCAGTCAGCATTAATTTCTACATTACATCTCTTACATAGATTATCTTTATTATTTATTTTATTCATCATCAAAGGTGTATAAAAAGATCTATGTAAAAATTTCCATGTATAAAGTCTCCAGACAATGGAAGACGTAGTTCTATAAGCAGATTCCAATATATATTGTTTATCTTGTTGATTTGGTGGGTCCCCATTAATAGAAGTGAAATAATTCCAGTATGAATTTACACTGTAAGAAGTTTCTTGTCTGATAACTTTATGTATGTATGAAAGTTTACCTTTATCAGAAACTTTATGTTGTAAATTTAATATCAAGTAATCAATCAGTGTTGGAATAGATTATTTAACAGTTATAGACATTAAATCTATTTTATTAATGAGATGTTGTCTAAAGGTCTGAACCTCTAACCAGCAAGTTTCTCTTAGATCAAATTCTTGTTTTAAGAAATCCAGATTTTTAACTTTATTATCAGATATCAACTGATACCAGTACTTTAGATCATTATCTATAGCTAAATGAGTTCCTTCAGAAGTAGATGACAAAAGCATACCCTGAGTATACATTATAGGAAATACAATAAAATTCCATTCCCTATACTTAGGGTGCATGAATATAAAGTTACGATAACTAATAATAATATTTAATGGGTAACAAACCATATGTTTAGGTGTAATAGGTGAAGTACAAAATTCCTTTAGTAACCATAACATGGAGTTGGAGATTTTCATGAAGTGCATACTAATTAGCTCCCAATAATCTTTCCATTTTGTGACATATGACTGATCTATTAATAAAGTAATAACTTTTACAATAGAAGAGATAGTATATAAATTAAAGTCTGGAAAAGAAATACCCCCTTGAGACCAGCTATTAGTATGTTTCTTTAATGCAATCCTAGGTCTATTAGGTGCCCATAAGAAATTTAACATTAGTGTGTTCAGTTTCTTGATAATTATTTTTGTAGGTGGAAGTATTATTGATTGTATTAAGTATAAAATCTTGGGGAATATTATCATTTTAATAATTGTAAGTCTCTCCTCCATAGTAAAAAACATATTATTCCAGGTATTAAAAAGATTTTGTATATTAAGAAAACAGGTATTATAATTATTATATATAATAGATTTAATAAACCGAAAAAAGTACCCAGTACTCAGCGTCAGTGCAACTGATTTAATAGCAAAGTAACAACACAAATCCAATACGTAGTTGTTTGTAAAACTCCACGTTTCGTCAATAACTTCCTCAGACAAGATACAACATCACAAGACATAAAATCACAATTTAAATACTCATGACAAGTTTTAAACTAACCAATGAAATTCTGTGTTCATTGAATATATTAAATACTAATTGAATACGATCCTTCATATCACATCTACTTATTCAAAACAAAATGAACTATAAGTAATCCAGAATGTTTGTAATTCATTAAAACAGTGTAAAGTGTGTATGTAATGTGCAAAAAGCAAAACATTAAATCATTGTAGTCACGTAGGTCTGTGCGTTAAAATTAAATATACAATTTATAAATAGTCACTTGTTAAAAACTTTAAAACACATTAGTGAAGTAACACCTCCATCTCCTGGTGTAAACTGGTATTACAGTACTCAAACACATAAAACTTTAAAACATTAAATAGTATATGTTAATATACCAAATAGTTAAACTAAGTTAGAAAAATTTTTTTTACATATATATGTGTGTTAATAATTTATAATTTAGCTGACCTAAGTTTCAATACAGGTTTAAGGGAAATCATGTCATTAATACCAGGATATTTATATGCTTCTAGTACAATCTGCCAATATAGTTCTCTGTATTCAACTAAAGTTTCCCACATTCCCCCTCTAGGGTCTGTTGAAACAACCTCTAAAACAAAGAACCCAAATCTAGCTTCATTACATATTTGTGTATGTTTGTAAAGTGAATTAGTGTCTCGTTTCATTTTTATATCGTACAAATGTTCGTAAATTCTTTGTTTGATTTTCCTTTCACTTTTCCCAATATAAAAAGCGTCGCATTTTTCACATAGAGCAATATAAATAATACCCTTCGTGTTACAATTTACAAAGGATTTCACAGTCAATGTTTTGTTCCTAGCTTTCAAATAAATTGATTCTCCTATTTTAAGATGCATACAATAACTACAAGCTCCACATTTAAAAACACCATTTTTCTTTTTCTTGTTCACATCCAAAACCCTGTTGTTGGAACCTCTTTCCAGTAAACTTTTAATAGTTTTACCCTTTTTGTAGATGAATTTAACTTCATTTTCAAAAATATGACCTAAGTCTGAAACTTTAGCAAAATTTTTCCACTCCTTATCAAATATTTTTCTAACAATGCCAGATTGTCCGTCATATATAGTGGAAATCCCTGAACTGAATTCATTGTTACAAATATCCTCTGTACTATTTAATACAGTTTCCTGTGTAGGCTGGCCCAAAATTGGGGCAAATCTACCATTCCTTCCATCACAAACTTCTTGACATATCTCATCAAACAGTTCCTCAGGGTATCCTCTGTCTAGGAACATAGTCTTCAATACGTTACACTCTTCTTTAAAATGAGTGTCGTCAGAGGTCATTCTGCAAATCCTGACCATTTGTCCCTTTAAAACACTTTTCTTTTGATAAAATGGGTGGGAGCTCGTAAAATGTAAATAGGTGTTTGAAAAGGTGTCTTTTCTATGTACTCTTGACACAAATTTATTTTCCTCTCTGACAATGTTAATGTCCAAGTAGTTAACTTCTTTTGTGTTGAAACAACTAGTAAATTTTAGAAAGTTTGTGGTCTCATTAATGTAATCTACAAACAAGTCAAACTCGTCATTCGTACCTTTCCACAAAAAACATAAATCATCGAGAAATCTACAGTACAATGTCCATTTATTGTTGTAATCAGGGGTTAGAATGAACTTGTTCTCCCAATATGCCATGATAATGTTGGCGTAAGTTGGTGCACAGTGTGCCCCCATAGCCACACCTCTGACTTGTCTGTAATATTCTCCTTCAAAAAATAAAAAGTTGTTTTCAAGAACCACTTCCATAAGCACAAGTATGGTTCTAAAGTCTTTATGAGAGATTTCTTTACAAGTGAGTAACATCTCTTCAAACCACAATAAACCTACTTCATGTGGAATAGATGTAAATAAATCAACAACGTCAAGGGTACCAAAACCTTTTGTTTCACTGTGTATGGAATAGTCCATTTTTCTTAAGAAGTCCCAAGAATCTTTTAAAATATTGTTATTTTCATTTACTAACTTTTTAATCTTACAATCAATGTATTTTGCCAATGGTGCTGTTACTGAACCTTCAGAAGAGACAATTGCTCTAAGTGGAGGGTCGTTAATGTCCTTATGCACCTTGGGGATACCGAAAATGGAAGGTATTTTGGGTTTTTCTACATGTAAAAAATTGTAAGTTTTTAAATCGATAGACCCCTCAAGTAGCAAATCATTCAGTAGAATACTGATTTTTTTGTATGCAATGTTTATCTCATTTATAGAAATTCTAGTATATTTGTTTGTGTCATTCAATATTTCATGCATTTTACCCTCATATAATATGTGGTCCATCAACACAACCCCTAGCCCCTAGAGGGGGAATGTGGGAAACTTTAGTTCTTATTATCTTATTATTATTATTATTTTTAAAACTTAAGAATCTTATGATCAAAATAACAAATAACAAGATAAGTAATGTTACATCTCCTCCTTTAGGTGTACCTTTAAATATAGCTGTATTTATTGAATCTCTTATGGGATTACGTATAGGATTCAATTTTGTTTTTGTTTTAAAAATGCCAAATGACATCTTTAAAAGGAATTTCTTTAAACATTAATGGATTGAATAATCCATGTAAAAGGGCAAGCCTAATAAGATACATTAATTTACATAAGGCCAACTTAGTCTTCCTACAAGAAACCCATCTCTTAAAAAAAGATATTGATAAACTAGCCACAAACAAATATACAGTATTGGTTAGTTCAGAGCACACTCAGAAAAAAAGAGGAGTGGCTATTTTATGGAATAAAAGTATGCCCATACCTAAAACCATTAAGTCTTATCAGGATGACAAAGGAATGTTTTGTATGGTTACAATACAAATTAATGGGAAGACTTACACTTTAATTAATGTATATTGGATACCTGGAATTGGTATTAATACAGTGAAACATCATCTTGATAAGATCATATCATTCTCTATAGGAGATATTATTTTAGCTGGTGACTTTAATTGTATACTACATGAAAGTGATACTACCACTATAGGAAAGAGAAGAATTACATCTAATGCAAAACATTTAAAGGATTTTGCTAATTCTTATCATTTGAATGATATTAATAATCAGATAGATTCAAAATCATTACCATACAGCTTTTTTCTAACAGATACAAAACTTATTCAAAAATAGATAGGGTCTTTATTTCTAACCAGATGGTAACAGATTTAATTAATTCCAAAATCATTTCATGTCCTATATCTGATCATAATTCAATTGTTTTTGAATTCATGATAAAAATACTCATAATGTTCAGATCAAAAGGATACCAGCATACTTAACTCAACTAAAAGACTATAAAGAATATATACTTTCAGAAGTAAAACATTTTTAGACATAAATAACACTCCTGAAGTCTCCATTGTTTATGTTTGGGATGCCTTAAAATCATATCTATATGGACAAAGTATCAGATGGTATAATAATAAAAGGAAATCTTGGGATAAGGAATTGTTAGATATTCAAAGTAAATTAGACTCTTATAAACATAATAATAAAGAAAATATTATGGACAAGAAAGTTATTGAAGAAATAAACAAACTAAATGAGAAATACAAAGAAATTTTAACTCATAAAGTTAAAATAACTTTAGAGAAATACAAGTTTTGTCTTATTCAATAAGCCCCAAATACTTACATAGACTTAAAAATAAAACAAAAAGGTTGAATAAACAAAACCATATCAAAGAAATCTTTTCTCTAAGGAAAAGAAGAATGTTTCTAGTATACCAGAAATACTAGATGAATTTAGAAATCACTTTCACAAAATTAACCATAATAATATTAACATGGAACCTAAAGATAAAATAAAGGAGTTTATAACCACAAATATGAATAAAAAGCTTAATAAACAACAGATTAAACTATTGGACAAGAGTATTTCATATACAGAAGTTATTACACAAATAAATAAGCTTAAATCAAACAAAGCACCGGGTAATGATGGTATTATACCAGAGATATATAAAATCCTTTCTAAAAATACATATTCATTAATACATAAGGTTTTTATTTTGGCCCAAACTGAGTTAATAACCCCCCATCTTGGCAATATACATTTATTTCACCAATTTTAAAACCTAATAAAGATCCAACTAGATGTTCTTCATATCGGCCCATCTCATTACTTAATATTGATTATAAAATGTTTATGAATATCTTTGCTGATAGATTGAAGACAATCATTTCTGGCATTATAGATATAGATCAGACAGGCTTCATTGTAAATAGAAATACTTTTGATAATATAAGAAGAACTTTAACATTAATAGATTTTGCAAATAGGAAAAAGAAAGATTTAACACTTATTAGTCTTGATATAAGTTCAGCATTTGATTCAGTAAGTTGGGACTATCTGTTTACCTTAATGAAGTGCACAAACTTCTCGGATGCATTTGTAAATCTAATTGAACATTTATACAAAGGAACGTTGGCTTATATTAAGGTAGGAACATATGTTTCACAAAAAATACCCATTCTTAAAGGTACAAAACAAGGATGTCCACTTTCTCCACTATTATTCACTTTAGTAATGGAGCCTTGGGCTAATTTGATCAGAAACAGTACTGACATAGAGGGTTTTGAAATAGATGAAAATACAACATCCAAAATTCAACTTTTTGCAGATGATGTTCTAATTACATCAGCAGGATCTAATTCTTCTATGCAGTCTCTATTTGATAACATGATGAATTTTAAAAGTATTTCTGGTTTAATATTCAATGAAGAAAAACTAAAATACTACCTATATATACACGAAAAATATTCTCATTAGTGATTTTACTAAATATGTACCCAATTCAGGTCAGATAACTTATTTAGGTATAATACTATCTAAAGATATTAAATCTATTATATATAATAATTATAATACCTGTTTTCTTAATATACAAAATCTTTTAATACCTGGAATAATATGTTTTTTACTATGGAGGAGAGACTTACAATTATTAAAATGATAATATTCCCCAAGATTTTATACTTAATACAATCAATAATACTTCCACCTACAAAAATAATTATCAAGAAACTGAACACACTAATGTTAAATTTCTTATGGGCACCTAATAGACCTAGGATTGCATTAAATAAACATACAATAGCTGGTCTCAAGGGGGTATTTCTTTTCCAGACTTTAATTTATATACTATCTCTTCTATTGTAAACGTTATTACTTTATTAATAGATCAGTCGTATGTCACAAAATGGAAAGATTATTGGGAGCTAATTAGTATACACTTCATGAAAATCTCCTTAACACATAAAAATATGATTGTAAATAACTCCATGTTATGGTTACTAAAGGAATTTTGTACTTCACCTATTACACCTAAACATATGGTTTGTTACCCATTAAATATTATTATTAGTTATCGTAACTTTATATTCATGCACCCTAAGTATAGGGAATGGAATTTTATTGCATTTCCTATAATGTATACTCAGGGTATGCTTTTGTCATCTACTTCTGAAGGAACTCATTTACCTATAGATAATGATCTAAAGTACTGGTATCAGTTGATATCTGATAATAAAGTTAAAAATCTAGATTTCTTAAAACAAGAATTTGATCTAAGAGAAACTTGCTGGTTAGAGGTTCAGACCTTTAGACAACATCTCATTAATAAAATAGATTTAATGTCTATAACTGTTAAAGAATCTATTCCAACACTGATTGATTACTTGATATTAAATTTACAACATAAAGTTTCTGATAAAGGTAAACTTTCATACATACATAAAGTTATCAGACAAGAAACTTTTTACAGTGTAGATTCATACTGGAATTATTTCACTTCTATTAATGGGGACCCACCAAATCAACAAGATAAACAATATATATTGGAATCTGCTTATAGAACTACGTCTTCCATTGTCTGGAGACTTTATACATGGAAATTTTTACATAGATCTTTTATACACCTTTGATGATGAATAAAATAAATAATAAAGATAATCTATGTAAGAGATGTAATGTAGAAATTAATGCTGACTGGGCTCATATGTTTTATGACTGTATAAAATTGAAAGAATACTGGAAGTCAATTAATGAATTTTTGCAGGCTCTTTTTACAGATAATTTCATTATTTCTAAATCTCTTATATTATTCAACACACCTGTACCTCAAAGTGTTAAAAGGTTAAGCTTCCCTTGTTATGGTCTATTCTAGCAGTGGCTAGGAAAATAATAACTAGAAATTGGATTTCAGATACACCTCCTTCGTTCAATGAATTTAAAAATGTTATGAATATAGTGTGCCATATGGAAATAAACACAATTAGGACTAGAACAAACAGAAAAACATCTTATTTTATTGTATGGGATAATTTACAAAATTTGTTAAAAAAAATTTAATTTCAATAGCATGGTATTTTAGTTTAATTAATTGATCTGATTGTAGTGGATGTCTTTGTAAATACTTTAGTTGTTTTGTTGAATATTATAATAATACCTATTTTTAATTACTTGTATAAAATTGTTATGATATTTCTCTTATATGTTAAAACAATAAACCTGTTTTGAAAAAAAAAAAAAGAAACCCCATACAAGCATTTTAATAGCTACATAGAGCCAGCTATACCCACCAGGAAGAAGTACAGAACTAATTCAGATGATAAAAATACACTCATCAAAGTAAACAACTCGGAGGACAAATAAAGTCTGTCAGAGCCAAATTTGAGGTAAATTTGGCCTTCCAGGCGAAGGATAGCCAAAAGGCATTCTTTAGCTATGTCCACAAGCTCAAAGGTAATACACAATTGAGTGCAGAGCTCATTGTAAATGGAGCCACCTATACTGAGCCAGAAGATATAGCAAACCTACTTGATGACAAATTCAGCTCTAACTTTAACTGTCTCTCCCCCTTAACCTTCCCTCAGGAAATGCCATCAATTACAACTCCCCCTGCTATCACTAGGGAACAGGTCCTTAATGCTCTCTCTAAGGCCAAGAACACTGTATCAATGGGGCCAGACAATATCCCAGGATGCCTTCTAAATAGAATGAAATAAGACCTATCAGGCCATCTGGAATTGCTATTTAACTGTAGCCACCAAACAGGCTTTGTGCCTCATGAATGGAGAGCAAAAACAGTCATCCCTCTGCACAAAGGTGGGCTATCTATGGACCCCAGAAACTACAGACCCATAAGTCTCACTAGTCTTATATGCAAAGCTATGGAAAGAATTATCATGGAAATGATCAATAATGATAATAATAAACCTAAAGACACTGGACCCCACCCAGTTTTGTTTCATCAAAGGCAGGTCATGCCTACTCAACCTGGCAGACTTCTTTGAGAACATCACCAAAGCAATGGATAAGAGCAAAATAATTCAAACTGCCTACCTTGACCTGGCCAGGGCATTTGACACAATGTCCCACTTGGGCATTGTTGACAATGCAAGAGGTTTGCTACAAACACATATGTCACCTAGTAGATAGCTAATTGGTTCATAGACAGGACCCAGGAATTTAGAATTGAGGAGTTCACCTCTACCAAGAAGCCACTTACAAGTGGAGTCCCTCAGAGATCAGTCATTGGACCGCTCTTTTTTGGCATTTACTTCTCTGATGTCAAGGCCAATGTCAGTGGTCTCTGGCTGACTAAATTTGCAGATGATTACAAATTAGGAGCTGTCATTGAATCCTCCACTGACACAAATCTTCTCCAGGAAGGGATGACACAGACAAATAACTGGTGTCAGAGCCATGGACTAACACTAAATGGCAAAGAAATGCATAATAATATCCTTTGGGAAGTCATCAACACCTGGTAAGTATCATATTGACAATACACCCCATAGAGTTGACCCAGGAGTCATGGACTTAGGGACACACATAGACCTTTGACCATCACATGTCTACAGTATTGAGGAAATCATTCTATGTTGCTTAACAAAGGTATGGCATCTAGGTCCAAGGAAATCATTGTCCCACTTTATTCGGCATCATCAGACCGTTCATTGAGTACAATGTCGCCTGTGGTATGTGGAAATCAGAGTGTAATGTGTGTGTGTGCTGTGTCTTTAAGAAGCATGTGAGGCTGTGCGTGCACATATAAATCACAGACACGTGCAATCCCTAGTGCCATTTTGTAGAAACAGCCAGTGAGCGAACATGTATGATCACAGTGGTTAGTTTGTATATACGTTAATTAAGTCAGAGTTAATAAGTCTTTACAGTGATGTGATTTTATAAAATAAAGCTACTTAAATAGAACCCATGAAGACTCATTTATTCGTGTACCAACATGAAAGCAACATGGTGTCAGAATTGGGATGGAAGCCAGAAGAATATTTGGAGCCATGAGATGTAGAGATAGCAGTGAAGGTAGAATTGAGAGAAAACAGTACAAACACAATCAGAATGAATTAAAGGTAATTAAAGAAAATAAGAAAGTATTCACTTGATGCAGAAAAGAGGCAGAAAGGGCATTACAAGGGTACACACCACATTATCAGGCAAGTGGAAAGTACAATAAAGTTTACTAATTAAAGATAATATTTTTGATAAAGATGTTTGACAAAAACGGTTGGCTTTAAAATACAAAATGAGCATGTTTAAGGCAGAACGAGTGTGTTCAAAGCAGAACTGGGCATGTTTAGAGTAAAATGAGCACAAGAGAACTACGTTGGGCTTAAATGAGCAAAAGAGTATAAAAAGAAAAGAGAAAAGGGGAAGTAAGCAAAAATAAAGCAAAGTGACTGCTTGTGTTTGGGCATAACTATGACTTTGTATTGCAATAACGGTGTAATTAAAGTTGTTCAAAGTATCTCAGAGTGTGTAAAAGTGCTTACAGTGTGTGCTTATTACTGTGCATGTATTTCAAAGAGTTCACTGTGTGCAAGTTGCAACTATCTTGTGAAAATCCAGTCAAAGCAGAGTTATTTGAGGAAAAGATTTGTACTGGGTGTGTTTGCTGTCAGAGTGAGACAATTACAGAATGCTTCTTGTACTGTAAAGAGTTGTCTAGCAAGGTATCACCATTTTGGGGACATTTTAGTGTACTGCACAGTCATTTACAAAGTGCAAATACTTCAAAAGACACTGATTTGGGCAGCACAAGTCCAGTTTACTTATATTTATGATTGCTTGATATATTTCCTGCATTGATAAAAGACATTTGTTAGAAAAAATTACAAGAGTGTTACAGTGCTCATGAATTACCCAGTTGCAATGTAAAGTTGTCGAATGTCTCTTAAAGAGATGAGTTTAACAAGTAGTGGTGTATGACTGTAGCATCCCTGCCTTCATTGATAAAGCCTCAAGCAATTATTTTGGCATTTTTACCTTTACCAGTTCAGAGAATAAATGATCTTAGCATTTCTGTCTTTACCAGCTTCACAAGCAAGTGACTTTTGCATTTCTGCCTTCACTAATTTCAACATGCATGACTTTAGCATCTCAGTCTTTATCAATTTCAAATGTGTATGCCTTTGGCATTTCTACTTCTGCCGATTCTGCAAGCACGGCGAATGATGGTGAATTACTTTAGCAAATTTGCCTTTCCTAATCGAAGATTTCACAAAGCATAGAATAGTCCGAGAAAATATTTTGCAAAGCCCTGTAAAGTATCCAAAAGTTTAAAAAGCCATTCCATAAAGTTTTGTAAAGGATTACTAATCCAAAGAAAGTATTTTGCAAAGTATAATAAAGCATTGAGAATGTAAGCCGCGGTGGTGCAGCGGTGGCATTGTTGCCTCACAGCAAGAGGTTCTCCCGTTCGATTCTCAGCTGGAGCAACTTCTGTGTGGAGTCTGCATGTCCTCCCCACAGTTGAGTGGTGTTTGAAAGACATGCATGGAATGGGCGTGCCTTCGTTGAAGGTTGGGTGTCGAGCTGGCACCTCGGCACCCGTAAAAAAATCTACTGCCAATCATTAGCGGACCGGAGTTCCACTGTGGTGACCCTTAACCGGGAAAAGCTGAAAGAAAAACAATAAAGCATCGAGAATCTGAGAAGTTATTTCACAAAGTTCAGTTTTTTGAGAGTACTACAAGGATCTTCATTTGCATAATTCTGACATGCTTAAAGCAAGCAAGTATAAGTATAAAGTGCAAAAAAGCATTGTGCAAAGTATGTTTATGCCAATTACTTATGCACAGGTGTGTGTGTGTGTGTGTGTGTGTGTGTGTGTGTGTGTGTGTGTGTGTGTGTCTGTATATTTGTGCTTGATTGCAAGACCCCTAGCTGGAATATGTTAATATGACAGATGGATTTTGAAAACTTCAACCACTTGTGTTTGATCAAAATATTGCAGATAACTGGAGAATATTTGAACAAGAGTACGATGTTTATACATGCAGCTTATGCAGATAGAGATGCACGTACAAGAGCATTCAGTTTGTTAAATCTAGCAGGATCTGAGGCCATAGAAAGAGACTTTTCATTTGTGTATGTACCAGCAATGTATGAAGATGAAGGTGCAGACTGCCATATTGTTGTGCAAGCTGAATCAAGGGAAGACCCCGAGTGTTTGATGCACAACTTCAGAGAAATGTGTAACCCATAGACGAACATTACATTAGAGAGACATTTTTTTACACAAGAAACCAGAAGCCAGGTGAGACATTTGCAGCTTACATAACTGACTTAAGAAACAAAGCTAAGATGTGTCGGTTTGGTGATTTAAAAGATGAAGCTGATAAAGGACAGGCTTGTGAGTCATATTAGTGCTGCAGTGAGAAAGATTTTGCTTCATGATAGTGATTTGACATTAAGTAAAGCAATAGAGATTTGTTAGATCCATGAAGTGACTGAAAGACATACAGATATGCTTGCAAGTCACAAGAGCATGGTTTCAATGAGCTACAGAGCAAACATAGATTGTATACAACACGTGGCAAGCAGAAACAGGCCTAAGCAAGGAACAGCCATAGAGTTTCTAAAGAAGGTGCACAGCTTTCCAGAAATTTCTAGAAAAAGTGCAAGCTCCTCCGCCAGTCCAGTACAATGCAAACGTGAGTCAGCAAAGCCCAAGTCTAGCTTTATTGTTAATTGTTGCAATTGTGGTGCAAATCATGAATCTAAAAGAGAGAAGTGTTTAGCATTTGGTCAGCAATACCACAAGTGCAAGAAATGGAACCACTTTCAAAAGTTTTGCAAGTCAAGTAAGCCAGTTGTAAAGAAAGGTCACACAAACAAGCAAGTTGATCAAGTAGAACCGAAACAGTCAGTTTCTATGTGGATGATGTATCAGTGCTTGGAGAAAGAGTTGATGCAGTAAACTTATTAATAAGGAGCAAAGTGCTTTGTACGGTCAAGATCAATGGAAAATCCACTGAGCTCAAAGTGTACACTGGGTCAAAGTGCAATGTTATGTCAACGGACACACTTGCAAAAGTGAAAACTAATGAACAACTCAGTATAACCAGCAGTGAGAGACATTGAGTATAGAGATGAAGAAATTCAAATCAAAGGTTCAGTAATACTTTCCTGGTATTTGGCTGAAAGCTGTTACAATATATTATTCTACATAGTCTGACAACCAGTGCAGTCTTTACTAGGTCTTAAAGATAGCTTGAGAATGAATCGGCTTTTTTTGCTAAAGAAGTTCATCAAGTGAGTGCAGTTCCGAGTTCCACTTTTTCAGAAGCCATTTTCTCAGAGTATGCTGAAGTTTTCGATGACAGGATAGGAAATCTTCCAGATGTGTATTCCATGAAGCTAGATCCAGAGGTTACTCCAGTAGTCAGATCAGCAAGAAGAGTTTCGATTGCAATGCAAGGCAAAGTTAAAGCTCATTTAGATAAAATGGTGCAGCAAGGTGTGATTTGTCCAGTCACAGAACCAAATAAATGGGTGTCGTCCATGGTAACCGTTCATAAGAGAGGCTCAGGTGAAATCAGGATATGTATTGATCCTAGAGATTTAAACAAAGCATTAAAAATGCCATATCATCCAATGCATACAGTTGAGGAAGTTGCACCTCTAATACCTCTAATACCTAATACTACTGTATTTTCTGTTTTGGATGCAAAGAGATCATTTTGGCAAATGATGCTTGATCACAAATCCTCATTTCTTACTACTTTTGGTACTCTGGCAGATTCCTATTAGTTGGAGGCAATGGTAAAGCATGACAAAAACCTGAACATGACAAAAACCTCAAGAAAGCTCCAGACGGAGCATGTGAGGTAAACTTAAAGCTCAATCCTCTGAAATGCAAATTCAGTTTTCCAGAAGTGACTTATGTGGGACATTTCTTCACCAGTACAGGCTTGAAGCCCGAACCTACCAAACAAACAGCCATTATAGAGATGCCAGCACCAGATAATGTGCAGAGTTTACAGCATTTTTTGGGAATGGTCAACTATTTAGGTTCATAGGTTCATAGGTGTGTACTAGGCTAATGGCCCTGGAGCCTTTACAAGCCTAGCCCATAGGATTACCCTGACATAGTGCCACCCAACCTTAGTTCCTAGTGCCTCTGTCGAGTAGAGCCACTGGAGTGATCCCTGGCATGAATTTTCTATTTCCCATCCACTCATCAAGATTTCTCTTGAAGAGGGCCAGTGAGGTGCTCTGCTTGATATGTATGGGAAGCCTATTCCATAGCATGGGCAGTCTCTGGGTTATGAACCTGTCCCACCAGCTTGTTCTGTTTAGACAAAATTTAGACAAATTTATCTCAGATTTCAGTTAATTGACAGCACCTTTGAGAGACCTAACATGCAAAAATGTTGTATGGTCATGGTTAGCACATCATCAAAAGGTGTTCAATAACCTTAAGCAGAAAATTGCCACCCCATCAATGTTAAGGTACTATGATGTTAACAAACCTGTTGTTCTTTCTTGTGATGTTTAAAAATTTGGTCTTGGTGCAGTTATTCTTCAAGAGGGCAGACCCATGCTTATGCATCTAGGACATTGACTCAAACAGAGATGCACTATGAGCAAATTGAAAAAGAGTTTTTGGAAATAGTTTTTGCATGTTCAAAGTTTCATGGTTAAGCTATTGAGATCGAAACAGATCATCAACCACTTGTTACTATTCTGAAGAAACCTATGCATTCTGCTCCGGCAAGATTATAAAAAATGATGCTCAAATTGCAAAAAATATAATTTCAAAATGGTCTATACTAAAGGTAAATTGCTCTAGCTGGCAGATACCTAGATGTACAACAGAACAAATTGATACTGAAACTTTCAACTTTGATGTTATGTCAGTGCATAATTTCTCCACCACTAGACTAGAAGAGTTAAGAGATCACATTCACTGATTCAGTTTCACAAAAGCATAATCACTACATCCATGTGGGATGGCTGCCAAAGTAATCTAGTGTTTCACCTAAAGTGCAACCATACTTTCCTTACAGAGATGAATTGGTGAAGGAAGAAGGTATTATTTACAAAGGTCCTAAAACTGTTGTCCCTGCTTCCTTACAGCATGAGTACATTCAGATTTTGCATCGTGGTCACCCAGGTTTATTATCCACTAAGAGAAGGGCTAGAGAATTACTATTTTGGTCTTCATTGACAAAAGACAATGAAAGAGTGCTTTCTTCTTGTTCAGCGTGCAATAGTACTGGAGCACATTTGCAAAGAGAACCACTTCAGCTTAACTGAATACCTGAACTACCTTGGTCTACTGTAGCTATTAATATCTTTGAGTGGAGCAATCAGTAATATTTGGTTTTGGTAGACTCTTATTCAAATTGGTTTGAGATTGATCTGCTACCAAACTTAACCTCAATAGCTGTTATCACTAAGTTGAAACGTCATTCTCAATCCATGGTAGTCCACACAGACTTTATTATGACAATGGTACTCAATTTACTAGCCAGTTGTTTCAGAAATTTGCAAGAGAATGGGACTTTGTACAAATCATTAGTAGTCCTGAATATCCACAGTCTAATGGTCTAGTTGAATGAGCTGTACAGTATGCAAAGCAATTACTTGAAATGTCAAAAAGTGACAATACAGATTTTTTTTGAATTTACTTAATCTCAGAAACATACCTTGTGATGATATTCTTGGCTCACCTGCTCAAAGACTACTTTCCAGACAAACTAGAATTATTTTACCTATGTCATCTAGTTTGTTGAAGCCTAAATCCAAGAACAATAAAACCATTGAGGCTTAATTGTTTAAAAAGTGTAATATCCAGAATCTAGGTATGACAAATCGAGCAGATTTCTTCATTTGTTGAGGGAAGGAGAGACAGTGAGAATCCATAAAATGAAAGGATTTGATCATCTAGGACAGATTCCAGGTATCTGTGCTGAGCAGAGATCTTATTTGGTAAGCTCCAAGGGTGTGAAGTATAGGAGGAATCGCAGACATCTTCTTTCTGTACCAGAATCATCATCATTGCAATCACAACATTGTATCTCTGATGCAAATTCTAAATCAAAGAATGAGTCAGACATTGTTTTCAGACCAGAATATGTTCAAAAGTCTGATTCTGTTCCAGAAGGTGATTCAAACATTCCACGTCAGCCATTTTTCAGAGACTGTCCCAGTTTTTAAATCTAATTCTCAATTGTATGTCACATGATATGGATGAGTTTCTAAGCCTAGTGGAAAATACACAGCAATGTGGACTTGATTGTATATATCTGTGTACTTAGTATCGTATAATGTATGTCTATTGATTATCTGTGATTTCTGCATGCTAAATAGTCTCATGGTAAATGGCATGATTTATTTCTCAAAGAGGAAGGATGTAGATCACAGTGTAATGCATGTGTGCTACATCTTTAAGAAGCAAGCGAGGCTGTGCGTGCAGGTATAAGTTCCAGACACATGCAATCCCTAGTGCCATTTTGTAGAAGCAGCCAGTGAGTGAGCATATATGATTACAGTAGTTAGTTTATATATAAGTTACTTAAGTCATAGTCAATAAGTCTTTACAATGATGTGTTTGTATAGAATAAAACTACTTAAACCGAACCCATGAAAACTAGTTTATTCGTGTACCAATACAAAAGCGACAGTATGTACCTAACAAGGCATATCCAACAACTAGAACATCCACAGAAGTTTCTCACTAATAGAATACAGGGCATAAGTAAAATGTCCTACGCAGACCACCTCAAGGATCTAGCCCTGTATTCTGTCTCCTACAGCCTGTTAAGGGGAGATTGATGCCTGGCATACAGGGCTTTGTCAGAACCCACTCTGATGGACCTCTTGCATATCCATAAAACAAACAGCACCACTATTACCCATTCTAAAGACTTAAACCTTTCCTGTGATATAAATAGGACCTGCTGGAGTGACAGGTATGTATCCCAGAGACTACCCATCTCTGGAACAGACTCCTCATACATGTGAAGCAGAGATCCTCCCTAACCCAATTCAAGTTTAACTTGGGCAATTCGATAGAGAACAGGCAACCTGTAAATGGTTTATCTCCCAGGCCTGTGCTTACACTTATCAAGGGCATCAGAACTTGTCAGAGATTTGGGATGCATGGCTAGACATAAAAAGGCCCTTGTGGTCATTAGCTTAGTAAACACCTATGAACCTATGTTGCTTGTCTTGTACATCTGAATAAGACAATGACACTTGGGTCTTCGTTTAAGTAGTTTATTGCATACAAACACATCAGGATGGAAAGCAGGAATATTAAACATAAACTTAAACAAACTAACTGACTGACTACTACACACATGTATGCTCTCACTCTGGCTGCTCACCCAAAATGGCACACTTGATTGCACATGGTCAGTACTTATATGCATGTGCCAGCTGGCTGAAAAGCTTCTTAAAGGTATATCACACACTCTGATCTACAGTTCTAACCTTGTCAGAAAGAGCTGGATTAGAATTAGCCAAATATTTAGCTGCAGTAGGATTAACAAAGCTATAACTGCTGGGTCAAATTTGGAATGGCTGTATAAAAAAAATCAAAAAGTGAGGAAAGTTATACATTCTATCTGCCTTTTTAGGAACATCAGGCTGACTATCAGGAGAATTGCGGGCAGTGACATGCGTCCTCCAAAGCTGACAGAACTGGAGTAATGGGTGAAGGTTTTGGAAATTCCTTCTGCAACAGCTCATAGTGTTTTCTCAAGGACTAAGAAACCTTAGTATTCTCCCACTGAAAACACTGGCACATTCTGGAAATAGTCCCAGAGAAACAGACCCCCACAGGGAGATTCGGAAACTGAACTCTGAGTCTAAATCAGAAATCTAAGAGAAAACCCTGTATCTGTCCCATCATCCTCCAGTCCAGATTCAGAATATTGAATATTTTCAGGAAAAGCCAGTAAACTACATAAGTCTAAAGAAATGTAAGGAGTATGCACATGTTTAGTTTTCTGTTCTTTTTGACAGGAAAATGGGGTCAACAGTGTTATTAATGGCAACATCAGCTTTCCTGGGGATGAGCAGAACACTTTGACTAAACAGGGAAGAATTTCCTGTTTTCTCTTTCTCTCAGGACCAACAAGACTCCCTTGTCCTCTGAGGGGACCCCAACAGCCACAGAGGATGTGGCTAACCCCCTGTCCATAGTGGCTGTAGGTGCTACACCAGAGGCATCCAGGGTAAAAGATGAGTGGTCTGAGGAACTGGATTTGGTCACTTGCAGCAAGGCAAATTGCTAGCCTGCTGTGGTGGCAAAGACTGCCTATTATTTTTTTGTTTTAGGCTGGAAGAAGGGCTGACCATGAGACCAGTAGTTTGTTCCATGGTTAAGTCAAAAAATTGTGCTTCTCTCACAGGAAAACAAGCAGCATAACCTGGTAAAATTTTAAAGTCATTAAAAGTCTTTTTTTCTCACAAACTAGAGTACAAAGTGCTTTGCAAAACTTCGCTAGACCCCCAAAAACTAAAAAAAGCACATTTTCTCCACAGAAACATGGTTTTCAACTATTTAAAAAAAAACTATCAATCTGACAGAAAAAAAGTGGGCTCCCATTTAAAGGTACAGTAAGTCTCATGACAGTCTATCAAAACATTAACTTCTAACTAAAAAAAAAATTTTCTAATAGGAAAGTGTATTAAAACAATAACTATTTTTATGTGGAAAGTTTTTCACCAAAGGGCCGCCTCAATCCTCACCACTAGCAACAGTGAGGGACGTACACAATGGGAGGATTACAAGTAAACACAAAATGTTGGTACAATGGTAGCTGGAAGTCCAAGATACTTAAAAAACAACAAGTCCAATGCCAAAAAAGCAGAGTTTATTTCAACAAGCAAAGCTTTTGGGCAAAATGCCCTTCCTAGGTGCAAATACTTCACAATATAAATACTCACTTTATATAATAGAAAACAGATAAAATCATGTGATCACAGTCAGCCAATCTGTTAAAGCACGTAATTAGATATAAAACATTCATATAAAGTAATTATAACAGTAATTTACTAAAAAATACATTTACTAAAAAGGGTATATATATATATATATATATATATATATATATATATATGTATAACTCCCTATATGCGTTCTCTATTACATTTGTTGTTGTCTCCTAATTATCACAGGCTTTATGTTAACAGCAATATTCAACCCAGGTTTTGAGTCTGCCTGTAACCTAGCTATCCAGTCATACTCTTTGTTCTCCAATATATTATTAATATCACCACCTCTAGCCTGTTTAAACACTATATCCATAACCCTAAATTTGAACTGATGTTCAAGTCCAATATCCATAACATGTTTACTCAATGCATTTGTTTGAATCTTTCTGCATATATCTGACTTATGTTTAATTATTCACTCTTTTAACTTTCTAGTTGTATTACCCACATAGAAAGATAGGCATACAACGCATATAGCCAGATATACAATATGTGTAGTTTTACAAGTGGCCATACCGCGAAAGACGTCATCTTTATTTGTTACAGGATGGACAAATACATTATTACCTGAAAGGATATCACTACAGCAGCTACAGTTCATACATTGATCTGTGCAGAATTCATTTGCAACATAGCCTTTATCAATAGATCTAGAGTTCTATAAGCAAAGCTTGACTTATCATCCAGAATTTTTTTTTTAATTATTTTCCTTACTTTGCTGGTTCTAACATTAAATGTAGTGACACATCTTATTTTATTAGTTTGTTCACTCAATATTTTATTAATCATTTGGCCTGCTAGGAAAGTAGCTTTACTGATATTTGATCTATTGTCATAAATTTCTTTATAGCATTTCTCTATAGCTATCAAATCATAACCACTGTCATAAAATTCCATGGCCATCTCTCTAATCTGGTCCTCACATTTTCTGTCATTGGTATTCAACCGGCTGACTCTAGTCAATTGTGCTTTCACTATACCATTGAAAATATGAGGTGCATGCATGCTTTGTCTATGGACATAACGATTCATATGTACATCTTTTTTATAGACACTGGTTTCTATCAGATCACCCTTCCTCTTTCATTCTACATCTAGAAACACTATCTTATCTTGAGAGTTGGTCATCTTAAATTTCAAAAAAACTTGTAGTGCTACTCAAATATAAAACATATTCATTCAACTTATCGTCAGTTCCATCCCATATCAAAAAACAATCATCGACAAAACTCTGATAGAAACATACTCTTTCATTCAAAGCATTCCTCTTACTATAGACAAATTCCTTCTCCCACTAGTGTAAAAGCAAATTGGCATATGTGTTAGCCATGGGAGTACCCATGGCCACCCCTGCCAATTGCAAAAACAGTTCATCATTAAAGAGGAAAATATTTTTCTTCAATACTATATCCAGCAACATGCAGATATTTTCAATTTAATTTGCTGGCAAGCCTATTTCAGTATTAAGAAAGTCATGAATGGCCTCAATGCTATATTTGTTTGGTATAACAGTAAAGAATGAAGCTATATCTAACGTAAAGAACAAAGTGTTATCCACATGATTACTAACATACTATTCCTTCGGTTTTACCAAAAAATAATTTGTATCCTTTATAAAACTTGGACAGGGTACAAGATATTTACTTACATGCTTTTGAGGATAGATGGATATAGGTTTTGTTACCTACCCTCTTCCTGAGACGATAGGTCTCAGTGGAGGGTGGGTGAGAGATTTATGTACTTTTGGTATACCATAAATCTGTGGTATTTTTGGGCATAGAACAGTGAAGTAGTTGAGTAAATTTATAGTTATATCATTATTCAGTTGTAACTCATATAACAACATATTTAATTCTGTGACATTTTTTAACCTCTAAAAAAGTTATTTTCTTAAAAGTGTTAATATCTTATAAAAACTCATACAATGATGACATGTAATCAGCTTGATTCATAATTACAGTTGCACCCCCCTTATCAGCCTGTTTGATAATTATATGGTCATTTTCTCCAACTGCTTAAGTTCTTCAAATTCATCAAAGGTTAAATTATAATATTTTCTCTTTACTTCTGTAGCATACAGCTGTCTTAATTCACTCTCATATATATTATGAAATGCTGTTATAATGGGGCAACTAACAGGAATAAATGAGCTAAATTTTTTACATACAGCAGTATCAAAAACATGTTCCTGTTTAAAAAGAAGCTTAAGGTTCAAATTTCTTGAGAATATTTTCAAGTCAGTCAAAGCACTAACTATGTCATGTGAAGCACCCGCTATGAACTTTAATCCTCTTCTAATTAGCGCCAATTGCACCTGAGTCAATATACAGTCAGATAGGTTCACAATACCCTATTTTTTATTTATCAGTGACGTGCTGTCTTGTTCCAATACATGGGACTGCTGTTCTTCCTTTTCATACCGTTAACCATATTGTTTGACTGCCCTTGTAGTGAACCACCCTGTGAGGGGTTTTGTTGTTGTATTCCTATCTTCTCTGGCAAGTTTAACTGAAAAGGTGTCACAGATGTAGAAAAATTGCTTCATGAATTGTGATTCCTAATAAATGGTGTATTTTGTTGAACGGTGTTTAATGTAGTTGATAGCGTAGCATCTAACTGCTCACTTGGATTAGAGGAGTTCTTCTCAGGTTTCTGATTACTAATTTTATTTAATACTTCCATGGCTGCTTGAGAAGGCTGTAAGCTATCCAGAGAGGGAGGCGCTATATCTACACCAGCCTGTTGTGAAGCACCTGTGGATAGGGTCTCTTCATTATTGGCTACCTGGGTAGATGCTGTTGTACTGATTGAAGGGAAAGTATCCAATTGATACATCACTCCCTTTTGCATATGAGGACATTTTATTTGAATTTCAGTCTTCGGCCGGGAAAAGATGTGACCCATTTTAAAATCATTCACATCACTTAGCATTTTTACACTTTTTAGTTGCCTTGAGTTTATTATCCAAAATATGTAGCCTGTCTAACATTTGCAGATACAAACTTACTGAATTCTGGAAAGATGACATATTAGTAAGTTCATTCTAGATTTTAACCATCTCTTCCATTAGTTAATGGAAGAGATCGTTAAAATCTAGAATGAACTTACTTTTCAATATTTAAGAAAAAAATCATTCATTAACAGCATGTAATCTGCACTCAGATTTAAATTGATACATCACTCCCTTTTGCATACAAGGCAGTTTTATTTCAATTTCAGTCTTTGGCCAGGAAAAGATGTGACCCATTTTAAAATCATTCACATCCCTTAGCATTTTATGCAAAAACTCACTTTATATAAGAAACAGATAAAATCGTGCTCACAGTCAGTCAATCTCTTAAAGCACATAATTAGATATAAAACATGAATGGATAGTTAGGTTACAGGTAGGATAGTTAGGTTACAGGCAGACTTAAAACCTGGGTTGAATAATGCTGTTAGCATAAAGCCTGTGCTAATTAGGAGACAACAACAAATGCAATAGAGAACGCATATAGGGAGTTATACATCTATGCATATATATACTTTTCAGTAAATATATATTTTTAGTAAATGTATTTTTTAGTAAATTACTTTTATAATTACTTTATATGAATGTTTTATTTCTAATTATGTGCTTTAAGAGATTGGCTGACTGTGATCACATGATTTTATCTGTTCCTATATAAAGTGAGGATTCATATTGTGAAGTATTAGCACCGAGGAAGGGTATTTTGCCCAAAAGCTTTGTTTGTTGCAATAAACTCTTTTTTTTGGCATTGGACTTGTTTTTGCAGGATTACAAGTACACACACAGTAAAGTACAATTTCCCTTAAGAGAACATATGAGACAGTCTGGGGCTGGTTTCTCCTTCTTTCTCCAGATCCCCAATAAGACTCCCCACTGGCACAGCTATATAGTTGAGTTCTTAGCCAGAGTTCCAAACCAAGTCCTCCCAAAAGTCTCTGTGTTCAACCGGTGCTTCATTTCCCTGCCTAAATAGCTCACACACACACACACACACACACACACACACACACACACACACACACACACACACACACACACACACACACACACACACACTTTGAGATTTGACTTATACACAACACACACACCTGGAAAAGGCTGGCAAAGGTTTACTAGCTGTGCCCCCTTCTGCCTAGACCATAAAATAGTTATCACTGCCACCAAAACCCCTTATCAGCTACTTTAAGGCCCTTCCCAAAGGGTGACCAATTCTACTATGTAATGTTACTATTGTGCAAATGGTAAGGTTACCAAGAGCAAGGCTATTTGGGAGTGGCCTGTACATTGTCACCAAATACATATGCTAGTACTCTAAAAGCATAAATATGTCTCACAAATATCAGCCACAAAGATAGGTTTAAATATATTTAATAATAAATAACAAAAGAACAACACAATACTCAATGGACACAGTAACTACAGAGTTGAAAATCACAAGTAATATTTTAAAGCAACATTGCAGGACAGTCTCAAACAAATACAGAAAACATGTAAACCAGTCTTCACTATATTCCTATCTATATCCAAAATATACTATGCCCTAAATAACGTACTTACAGAGCAAGGCAATTGCAGATGAGTGGATGTTCTTGCTAGGTCCAAGACAAAATACAAAATGCACAGTCTCTCTTCTTCTCTGAGTGAGTTCTTAAATTAATATCAGATATTTCTGCTGGGCCACCTTGGATGACATCCCTCACTGTCACCTGCCTTCAGTTCCCAGGCTAACAGATACCAACAGAATTTTAACATCTCTTTGTGAGAAGTACATATCTCTCAAAAGTTTGCAGAACCTGTAAGTCATAAAACAATTAAACACTTTATGTTTTAAACCCAGTAATTACATCTCTCCAGAACAATAGAAAAAACTTCTAGCTCTAGACATCATGTCTTCTTGCTGCATTGAACTAATGTTTATAGCTCATCGTAAAGCACTTAATTTCAACTTATTTTCTTGAAGTTTTGTAAGTTAATCTTCTATGTTTCAGCATATGCTGTGGTTACATTCTTGAATCTCAGTACATAACATACAGGTCTGTATGAATCATATCAATATTCATAAATGACATAAAATTATTTACAAAATTCCAGATAGCTGGGTTGGCAGTGTCACCCCCCCCCCAAAAAAAAACACAAACTAGTTTTTCAAGTGACACTTGAGGAACATTGCTTGAGAGGGTAAACCCATCTGGGAATACACTACTCCATTCCCTGTCTTGGCATCCCATCTGCTTTGGCACTGCTAACCCCATTGCAGTGCTGCACTGTCATATATGTTTGCAACCCTAAGTTCCACCTTAGTAACTTGGCATTTTTCAGGATGGCTATATGTAACCATGTTAAGGGAGTGTGGTCTGTAACTACAGTGAATTTTCTTCCATACAGATAAGGCTGAAGTTTCTGCAGTGCCCATACTATAGCTACGTAATCCTTTTCTACAGCTGCATAGCATTCCTCCCTAGGTTGGAGTCTACAACTGAGATATACCACTGGGTGCTTTTTTCCCTCTAAGGAAACCTGGCTAAGTACAGCCCACACACAATGGTTTGAAGCATCCACGTGCACAATTTTGTTGCTGTAATCTGGACTGGCTAACACAAGGGGTCCTCCCAAAGCTCCTTTAAGCTTCTGGAAAGCCTGCTCACATGCTGGGTTCCACACTATTTTATTTGGCCTGTTTTTTCTTGCCAGGTCTGTGAGGGGAGCAGCTATAGTACTATAAATAGGGACAAACTTTCTGTAGTACCCTGCTGTCTCCAAGAATGCCCTCACCTACTTTTTGGTAACAGGGGCAGGCCATACCTGAATGGCTTCCACTTTGGCAGGTTCTGGCCTGATGTTACCACTCCCCACTCTCTGTCCCAGGTAGGAGACCTCTGGCATGCTCACCTGACATTTGCTGTGCTTAATGGTCAACCCTGCTCTCTGTAGTCTACCCAGCACCTCCCTGACATGCTGAAGGTGCTCTTTCCAGGAATGGCTGTAGATGGCAATATCATCTAGGTAAGCAAGGGCAAAATCTCCTGCTCCTGCTAGGATACAATCTACCAGCCTCTGGAAAGTTGCTGGGGAATTTTTTATCCCAAAGCTTATCTTTGTGGACTCATACAAGCCAAAAGAAGTCACAAAGGCTGACCTCTAGCACTGAGAGTCAAGGGCACCTGCCAGTAACCCTTGGTAAGAGCAATAGTGGTAAGACACTTAGCCCCACCCAACTGCTCTAGGGCTTCATCTGTCCTAGACATGGGGTAAGCATCTCACTCTGTGTGACTATTTAATTTCCTGTAGTCCACACAGAACTTGGTGCTGCCATCCTTCTTTGGAACCAGTACCACTGGGGAGGCCCAGGTACTGCTGGACTCCTGAATTAACCCTAGTTCCAACATTTCCTGTATCTCCTCCCTCAGAGTCTGACTCTCTCAGGCACCATATAAGGGGCTGTGATGATTGGGGATAGATGGGTGAAGGCTGCCAGCCTAGTCAAATAGAATTTGATATATAATTTTGGCATTTGTAAATAAATGTAAAATACAGGCATGTTTTCTTGAATGTAAAAGAATACTGTGAAATGTGGAACTGCAAAATATGTGACAACATTGCACTCTACTGGCCCAGTGAAGCATGTTGTGACCCTTTCATGTTAGAATTTGGCTCCAGTACATCTGGATGAAGATTTCATGCCCATTGTTTTAAGTCTAAAGTTTATGACCAGAATTTACACGCGGATGGTGCTTTACTGCTCTGGTTTCTGTTAGAATATACATGTGAAATGTCTTCTATTGTTGTAAGTTTCTGAGCAGGTATTAGATTGCTAAATAATGCAGTTTGTTTGCCTGGGAAAACCTAAGTGTCAACATGATGTAATTTGGGAGGGACCCAGCAGACATGTTTGTTAGTAATGTTTAAATACTATTTCTCACAAGAGACTTAGAGCATTTTGACTTTGGGCATCTAACTCAGCACTCTGCCTTATGCTCACATGTAAGTTTTAGCACTATGATTTCTTGTATGCACAGTTAAAGCTAGTAAAGATTAATTAGGTATTTTTCTATGAAATCAGACCTGTCCCACTGTATTATTTTACATTTCTGTGTGATCTCTGAACTCTTAGATATCTCTGTGGTGTAGTAGTTTTGTCTTGTGTTTTAATTATTTATTATTAAATATTTTTAAAACCTCCTACCTGTGGCTGGCTTGTGTAGAGATAAGCTCTAGAGTACATTGCGTATTTATAGAGGTTATTGTAATAGGCCACTCTAAAGTAAGCCTTGACTGTTAGTCATACTACCATTGGATTATAATATTGCACAGTCATAACTGGACACCCTTTTAATGGCCTTTTAGTAGCTGATATTATTAGCTGGGTGGTGGCAGAGATTACTACCGTATGGTCTGGGTAAAGGGTCACAGCTGGAGAATCTGTGTCAGCCTTTCCCAGGAGTGTCTGTGAAGTTGTATAAATATCTGTCTGCACTTAAGGGAAATTGTACTTTACTGTGTGTATTAGTTATCCTTTCCTCTCTTCTATGAGATAACCTCCCTGGTGTTAGTGGTGGGGATTGAGGCTCCTTGATTGCTGTCCCAGGGCACAGTCATCACAAGTGTTTGGCAGTGGTGGGATCTACTTCACATTCTAATTGGCTTGTAGTGGTGTGGGTAGAGGGAATTCCTGTAGCTTATGTACAGTGATCTCTGAAAGTGTTCTGTACTCTAAAACAGCCACGCAGTTCAGATCACAATTATTTTATTTCTTTTGTTAGCTTAGTGTTAGTCAGGGTGAGCAGGCAGCATGTCAGCAGAAGAGTATGGAAAGCTGACAAGGAGCCAGCTGGCGCAATTGTGCCAGGCTAGGGGATTGGTGCATGAAAACCTGACTAAAGCATACCTGATTTCAGCCTTGGTTACAGTTGCATCAGAAAACAGCAGCCTGGAGGACAATCAGACTGACAGTGGAGATACAATATCCTCAGAGAATGGACAGCTCAACCTTTCTGCAGTGGACTTAAAAATCCAGCTGGAGCTAAAGAGACTTGGGTTGGAGGCCAGGCATATGAAACTAGAAGCAGCCAAGAAAATTAGGAGTCTACAAGCTGAGGAAAATGAACAGCAGAGGAGGCATGAGAGGGAAATGCTGACTCTTTGCCAGAGTCATGGAGGTAATGGGAAAGGGAGTAACCAGACCCCAGAAGCACAAAAGGTCAGTAAATTTCTTCCACAGTTTAAAGAGGGGGATAATTTTGATAGCTTCATTCATGTGTTTAAGAGGGTATGTAAACAGTATGAAGTTAACCAAGGGCTCTGGGTATAGTTCCTGACCCCCCTTACTCCATGGTACAGCTGTAACTTCTTTAGCAAAAATGCATGCCACTGACTGTTTTGATTATACTGCTGTAAAAAGACATTTGTTAGAATGTTTTAAGATAACAAATGAAATGTGTAGGAAAACGTTTTGTGAGCATAGACTCAAGGCAGATGAAAATGTATGTGAATATGTTGTTGAACTGAGCACTTATTTTCATAGCTGGATGAGTGGATGTCAGGTCACCACTTTTGAAGGGCTGGCAGACCTTTTGGTAAGGGAACAAGCCCTTAGCACTTTGCCTGAGGACATGTGGATCTGGTTAGCTGATAAACAGTATGCTACTTCAGAAGGGTTGGGGAAGAAGGGAGACCTATACCTAGCATGCAGGGCAGCCCTGCACAGGAAAGGGACCCCCCAGTACCGCTCATGGGTCTAAACGAACCCATGGTGGACAGCACAGACTGCTCAAACAGAATCCGCCTGTAGCAGCAGAAGCCACTAGTCCAGGTACACATCCAGGACCTAGGGTGAAATGTTTTGAATGCAACCAGTGGGGCCATGTGACATACAGGTGTCCATGAAGGCAAGGTGGAGAACCAAAGGTGAGGGAGCCAGTAAGTGGGAAAGACAAAATGCCAACAGAAGGATGTCCTGAGACAACAGGGGTATGGAACTACCATCCTGAAGTTGTCCTGAGAGGGAAGGATTTGGATGAGGCAGTACTATGTACTCGTGCAGTTACATGCAGTAAGGCTAGGAGACAAGCATGTGGGTTTGGTAGCCTGGGGGAGATCCAGACAGACTGCATACTTGCAGCCAAGACTGCTGAGGTGGTTACTTCAGGGAGTGAGGTACGCTGTAGCAGTGAGACTGAATGTGAGCCACAGCTGCTTGTAGGTACTGATGTTCCCTTGGGCAGGGTAACTGCAGAGGTACAGGTGAGTAGTAGTACCCAGGCTGACAGTGAGGCACCATTGTCAGAGGATGCCAGACTTCCTGTTGAAGGGGAGCTGGGAAGGGTTACAAGGAGAGACTTGAGTCAGGCTCAGCTCTCAGACCCTACACAGCAAGGCCTGAGGCAGGTAGCTAGGGAAGCACCTGATTCGGTGGAAGAGGGAATCTGTGTACTGGAACAAAGAGTGTGGACTGCTGAGGGAGGGCTAGAACGTGACAGAGTACAGCAGTTCATAGGTTCATAGGTTCATAGAAAATTACTAGGCTATTGGCCTAAGGGCCTATGTAAGCCTAGCCAACAAGGTTCCCTGGCTTACACCACCCAAGAAAGTTATTTTCTTGTGCCACTGTTGAGCAGAGACACAGAAGTGATACCCGGGGTGTATTTCCTATTTCCCATCCACTCATCAAGATTTTTCTTGAAGAGTGCTAATGAAGAATTTTGCTTGACATAGATGGGTAGCCTGTTCCAGAGTATGGGAAATCTCTGGGACAAAAATCTATCCTTCCAGCATATCCTGTTTATTATCGTGACAAGGTTTAGGTCCCTAGAGCATGTAGTTCACAGGGATTGGGATTTCTTTAGGTGTAGCATGTCCAACAGCTTTGGGTTTGACATAGCTTTATATGTTAGGCAGAGATCACCTTGGAGTAGGCGATATGCCATGGAGTAAAGCTGAAGTTTTTTGAGGCTGTCAGTGTAGGGCATTTGTTTGAGGCCAGTAATCCTCTTTGTGAGGTACTTTTGTGGCTTTTCCATCTGCTGCTCATGTCTTGTGAGGTACATTCCAAAAGGGGAGTTGTACTCTATAATGGGTCTAATGAGTGTTGAGTAGAGGGGGAACAATGACCTCTTTTTTCCTGGATGAGAACCCTTTTATGATGAGGTGTGCCATGCAGAAGGACTTCCTGACTACTGTGGCGATGTGACTATCAAAGGAGAGACTACTGTCCACCTGGGTCCCAAGGTCTTTTATCACACATTCGATGTTAAGTAGATTGCTGCCTATGTGGTAGTTCATGGGTACAGAGTTTTTACCAAAGGGGATGACATTGCACTTTTTGGCACTGAGCTTGAGGCCATGGCTCTGACACCAGGCACCTGTCTCAGCGAGGCCCTTCTGTAGGATGTCCACATCATTTGGGGACTTGACTATGGCTCCTAGTTTGCAGTCATCTGCGAACTTCATTAGCCAGAGGCCTTCTGTGTTAGCCTGTACTTCAGAGAAGTAGATACCAAACAGGAGAGGTCCCAGGATGGAACCCTGTGGTACTCCACTTGTCACTGCTTTGAGGTCAGATTTGGAGTCTGCAACTTTTACAGTGTGGGTTCTGTCAGTGAGCCAGTTGGCAACCCATTTTGTGATGTAGGGATTTATACCTAGTTTACTGAGTTTAGCTATAATTTCAGAATGGGGGATGGTATTGAAAGCCTTGGCGAGGTCAAGATAGGCTGTGTGAACCACCTTACCCTCATCTACGGCTTTGGTGACTGCCTCAAAGAAGTCAATCAGGTTCAGGAGTTATGATCTGCCTTTCACAAACCCGAACTGGGTGGGATCCAGAGTTTGTCGGTTTCCAATGTCTTTGTTTATGAGTTCCATCATAATACGTTCCATGGCCTTGCAGACCAGGTTCATCAGGCTAATAGGTCGATAGTTCCCGGGATCAGTGGTGGCTCCCCCTTTGTGGAGAAGGATAACTGTTGCTGTGTGTCATTCAGTGGGCACAAAGCCTGATGCAAGGCTATTCTTGAACATGGTGCTTAAGTGGGGAGCCAGTTCATTCTGAAGTTCATGTAAAACACAGCCTGGGATGTTGTTCAATCCCATGGATGCTGTGTTTTTGGCTTTAGATAGTGCATCTTTTACCTGTGTAGTTGTGATTACAGGGACTCTGCATTCTTCCTGTATAGATATGGGCCCTTTAGGGGGTGAGGGGGTGTAAAGTTAGCACTGAACCTATCTGCCAGGATGTTGGCAATATCAGTTGGTTCTGTAATTTCATGCCTTTGTGCTGTCACTCAGTGCAGATCTGGGTGTTGCCATTGAGATTCTTGACATAGCTATAGAATGCTTTGTGGTTGTCCCTAGAATTAGTGGCGATTCTGTTTTCGTAGCTAGCTTTGGAGGCTCTTATAAGGGATCTCAGCTTCTTACTGAGGCTGACCAGGGAGCTCCTCCACTCATGGGATTTTACTCTCTTTTGCAGCAGTTTCTTCCTTCTGTTGTACAGTTTGTTTATGGCAGGGGACCACCAGATTGGCTTCCTTTTTTGAAGTATAGTGTCTTGTTTCTATTTGGGATAGCACGAACCATGCACTCGTGTAAGTGCTTATAGAGTGCATTTATGTAGTGCCTAGAGCTTACTGTCTGATGCTTCTAGCCATAGCCCATGATATTCCCTTTGCAGGTCATATAGGCATAAAATGTACAAAGAGGCATATTATGTAAAACTTCTATTGGCCTGGAATTTCTAGAGATGTAACAGGGTACTGCAGGACCTGTGAGCAGTGCCAAAAGGTAGGCAAGGCAGGAGACAAGGTGAGAGCTCCTTTTATGACTTTGCCTGTGATTGAGGAGCCATTTCAGAAGGTAGCTATGGATAGTGTGGGTCCTCTGAGTACCCCAAGTTCCACAGGGAAAAAGTATATCCTATTGATTTTAGATTATGCTGCACAATACGCTGAGGCAGTGGCTTTGTCCTCCATTGAGGTGGAGAAGGTGGAACATGCTTTGCTAGAGATTTTCAGCAGGGTAGGTTTCCCAAAGGAAATACTGTCTGACAGAGGTGCCAATTTTATGTCAGACCTGCTGGCTTGTCTGTAGAAGTCCTGCGGGGTGAAGCACATGAAAACCACCCCCTACCATTCCCAGAATAATGGGCTTGTTGAGAGGTTAAATTCTACAATCAAGTCCATGCTGTGGGCATTTTGCAGATCAGTTTAAGAGGGAGTGGGACAAGTATTTGCCCCATCTGTTGTTTGCTTACAGAGAGGTTCCCCAGGAATCTGCAGGTTTTCCCCCCTTTGAGTTGCTGTTTGGGCATAGGTTAAGGGGACCTCTAGATTTAATTCGAGATGAGTGGGAAGGTGAGTGTGAGTCTTACAAGGAGTCTGTTGTGGCATATGTCCTGAACCTCAAGACAAGGCTCAGGGAACTCATGGGCCTGGACCAGGAGAACCTGGCAGAAGCCCAACAACAGAAAAAGGCGTGGTATGACAGGAATGCTTGAGCTAGAGAGTATGCTGTAGGGCAACAGGTGATGGTTCTCATTCCTGTCAGACACACCAAGTTGCAGGCAGCTTGGGAGGGACCCTACAAGGTGGTGAGAAAGGTAAGTGATGTTAACTATATGGTGGAAGTGCTAGGCAGATGGCAGGGGCACAAATTGTACCATTTTAACATGATGAAACCTTACCATGATAAGGAGGCCCTTGTGCTGAGCATTTGCAGTGGATTGCAGGAGGAGTCTGTGAGAGATCTGGTGAGTGATCTCCTCAGTGAGGCTCGGGCAGACACCTCGGTGGAAGGGGTAGCAATGTCCCAGCAGCTATCTCCTGCCCAGGTTCGAGAAATCTGAGCAGTGTTGAAGGAGTTTGGAGGCATGTTCACCGGCAAACCAGGAAGCACCCACCTGGTGCAGCACCAGGTAGATACAGGACCCCAAAGGCCTATCAGGAAGAACCCTTATAGGGTGCCTGAGAGAGTCAAACAGACTCTGAGGGAGGAGGTACAGGAGATGTTGGAACTAGGGTTGATTCAAGAGTCCAACAGTCCTTGGGTCTCCCCAGTGGTACTGGTGCCAAAGAAGGATGGCAGCACCAGGTACTGTGTGGATTACAGGAAATTAAATAGTCACACAGAGGCAGATGCTTACCCCATGCCTAGGACAGATGAGGCCCTAGAGCAACTGGGTGGGGCTAAGTATCTTACAACCATTGATCTTAACAAGGGTTACTGGCAGGTGCCCTTGACTCCCAGTGCTAGAGAGAAGTCAGCCTTTGCGACTCCTTTTGGCTTGTATGAGTTCACAAAGATGCCCTTTGGGATGAAGAATGCCCCAGCGACTTTCCAAAGGCTGGTAGATCATGTCTTAGCAGGAGCAGGAGGGATTGCCCTTCCTCACATGGATGATATTGCTATCTACAGCAATTCCTGGCAAGAGCACCTTCAGCATGTCAGGGAGGTGCTGGGCAGACTGCAGAGGGCAGGGTTGACCATTAAGCCGAGCAAATGTCAGGTGGGTATGGCAGTGGTCTCCTACTTAGGACATAGAGTAGGGAGTGCTAAGATAAGGCCAGAACCTGTCAAAGTGGAAGCTATTCAGGCATGGCCTGCACCTGTTACCAAAAAACAGGTGAGGGCATTCTTAGGGACAACAGGATACTACAGAAAGTTCATTCCCAATTACAGTAACATAGCTGACCTGACAAGGAAGAACAGGCCAGATAAGGTAGTGTGGACCCCAGCATGTGTGTAGGCATTTCAGAAGCTTAAGAAAGCTTTGGGAGGACCCCCTGTGTTAGCCAGTCCAGACTATAGCAACGAATTTGTTGTGCAGGTAGATGCTTCAAACTGTGGGGTGGGGGCTGTACTTAGCCAGATTTTTTCAGAGGGAGAAGAGCACCCAGTGGTTTATCTCAGTTGTAGGCTCCAACCCAGGGAGGAATGCTATGCAGTGGTAGAAAAGGAATGTCTAGCCATAGTGTGGGCACCACAAAAACTTCAGCCTTATCTGCATGGAAGAAAATTCACTGTGATGACAGATCACAACCCTCTAACATGGTTAAACAGAGCCAGTCAGCAAAATGCCAAGTTGCTGAGATGGAGTCTGGGGTTGCAAGCATATGATATGTCAGTGCAGCACCATAGTGGGTGTAGCAATGGCAATGCAGATGTGCTCTCAAGACAAGGAATGGGGTGAGGTACACCCAGATAGACCTGACACTCTCAAGCAATGTTTCTCAAGGGGTACTTGAAAAACTTGCTTGAGTTCCCCGGGGGGAAGAGATGTGATGATTGGGGAGAGATGGGGGAAGGCTGCCAGCCTAGTCAAATAGAATTTGATATATAATTCTGGCATTTGTAAATAAATGTAAAATACAGGCATGTTTTCTTGAATGTAAAAGAATACTGTGAAATGTGGAACTGCAAAATATGTGACAACATTGCACTCTACTGGCCCAGTGAAGCATGTTGTGACTCTTTCATTTTAGAATTCAGCTCCAGTGCGTCTGGATGAAGGTTTCATGTCCATTGTTTTAAGGTTAAAGTTTACGACCAGAATTTACATGTGGATGGTGCTTTACTGCTCTGGTTTCTGTTAGAAGATACATGTGAAATGTCTTCTATTGTACGTTTCTGAGCAGGTATTAGATTACTATCTAATCTACTACTGTGTGTATTAGTTATCCTTTCCTCTATCCTATGAGACAACCTCCCTGGTGTTAGTGGTGAGGATTGAGGCTCCTTGACTGCTGGGACAGGGCACTGTCATACAGTGGCCTCAAAACGAAAAAGTAATGTCACAAATGGTAGATTATAAGCTGATAAAAATCCACTTTATGTAGTATACAGATATAAGTGCTTTTGTCCTGGTTTAAACTAATCAGGAGCTTGATCAGATACATCCTTAACCATTTAAAACTGTAATATAAAGACCTGAATTAATGACATCTCTTCCTCTCTCACATTCAAAATGATGTACAACATTCTGAATGTAAAAAATAAATACAAAAAGTACAAAATACATCGAATCACATGTCAGCACCCCAATAACCTAAAACATTGCATAAAAATCTAAATGTAAAAATAGATCAAAAATAACATAAAAATAGTCACTATAAAAATAGTCATATAAAGGCAGATGTAAAAATTCATATTTATAACCAGGGGGTCTTAATAATGTTCACCTTTTCAGTGCTTTTAATTTAAGCAAACTACTAACAGATAAATTGTCATTTAAGCCTGGCCGGTGCAAGGCATATAGCTGTAACTGCCAGATCAGTTCAACCTTTTCTAAAAGGTATGGCCAGGCTGCCCCCCTATCAGGTCATTTTTGAACCTCCAAAAGAATAAACTAAAATGATGTCCATTATTTCCCTTAATATGTTTCACCAATGCATTAAAGTCAACTTCATTTCTGATATTCCTAATATGCTCACTAATCCTGTTCTTAAGATTGCGTTCGGTCTCCCTGACATAAAACAGGAACAAATGGAGCATGTTGCACAATAAATCACTCGTTCAGTTAGGCAACAACATCTCCCTGGTATCCTCACTCATAATAATACACTCGCTAACCTCTAAAATATACAAACAAAATTTACATGCCCCGCATTTAAACATTTGCCAATTAATACATGGCATATTTGTATGTTCAAATAAATTCTTTTAGTTAACAACCTTTCCTAAAAGTACAAACATGTTTTTCACCAACAGCATTTATAAGATCTTTCTCACAACTAAGTAAATTTAAATGTTTTATCAAGATCTCCATTATAGAAAAAGCATCACATGAAAAAATAGTGGAGAAACTAGAATGAAAATTAGTGCTAAAAGAACTAGACCACTTATTATCAGAATGATCATTTGAAAAAGGTATTATACCAAAAGCGCTTATCTGGTTTATGAGCCAGTGTGTTTATTTTATATCTTATCATTGTATATTTTAATTAAAGTTTTCGAATTTCAAGTGTTTTTAAGTGGAATTGGTGGCAGAACCATTTGTTTTTGAATGGTTAGGACAGAGGCTGTGTCTCTCTTAGCCATGGCTTCTTTCCCATTTACTAGGATAGGATATAACCTCTTTTGGTAGTTTGGTACACTTGTTGTCTCCAGGCAACTTACTGCTGGCATTCTGTCATTCCACCTTACTGGCTTTCCCACCTTTTGTTTACCACCTTGCCTCCATGGACATCTATATGCTACATGGCCCCACTGATTCCATTTAAAACATTTAACCCTTGATCCTGGATGTGTACCTGGACTAGTGGCTTCCCCTGCTACTGACAGATTCTGTTGGGGCATTCTGGGCTGCCCACCATGGGTTCCCTTAGACCCATGAGCAGCGATGGATGTCCCTTTACTGTGCAGCGATGCCCTGCTTGCAATTTATAGGTCTCCTTTCTTCCCCAACTCATATGCAGTATTTCATTATCTATCAGCTAACCAGATTATCATGTCCTCAGGCAAAGTTCTAAGGGCTTGTTCCCACACCAAAGGGTCTGCCATCCCTTCAGAAGTGGTGATCTGACATCCACTCACCCACCTACAAAAATAAGTGCTTACTTAAGCAATATATTCACACACACTTTCATCTGCCTTGCATCTATGCTCACAAAACTTTTTTCTATAAGCTTCAGGTGTTAACATAAATCATTCTAGCAAACAAGTTTTTTACAATATTATAATTTAAACAGTCAGTTTCAGACAGTTTAGAAATTACAGTTATAGCTTTACCATGGAGTAAGATGATCAGGAACCATATCCAGAGCCCTTGGTCAACTTTATACTGTATGCATACCCTTTCAAACATTAAACTATCAAAATTATCCCCTCTGTAAATTGTGGAAGAAATTTACTAACCTTTGTTGCTTCTGGGGTTCAGTTACTCCTTTCCCCATTCAGATCTCAATGGATTTGTCACAGACCTGAAACTTTTTGGAGAAATAGTACACTCAAAACAATTTTTGGTAATGAAAGCTATAACGAACAGAGCGTATATCAGAAGCCAAGCACCTTTGTACCTGTTAACTATCCTACAGTGGACCTTTGCTTACGCTTGTGTGAGAATGAAATAAGCAAGTTTAGAGGAGAAAGGAAGTTAAGTGGATAGTTTCATAATATGACATTTAATGAGAAAGAAGCACTATTCCAACTCAAAAACAACCATGGTATTGCCATTGCACCAGCTGATAAGGGAGAGGCCATTGTGATACTGGACTCTACTTAGTACAGAAATAAAATGCAAGAAATGTT
Source organism: Protopterus annectens (assembly GCF_019279795.1). Taxonomy (NCBI): domain Eukaryota; kingdom Metazoa; phylum Chordata; order Ceratodontiformes; family Protopteridae; genus Protopterus; species Protopterus annectens. Next base: position 1,703,832,543 of record NC_056741.1, on the reverse strand, counting down.
GACAGATGTACATACATATAAAAATATTAAGAAGCAAGATTTGGATAAGATGATTGTAGTATTTTAGAATACTCTTATGGATCTGTTAATGGAGAGACATCTATCTAAGGATTTACCTAAAATACACAAGACCTTGGATGATCCCCCCCCCACGCTGAGATTGATTGTGGCAGGAAGAGGCTGGATAACTGAACCACTGTCTATTTATGTTGAAAATGAGCTGTAGAAAGTCCTACCATTGGTGGCTAGTGTTATAAAAGACAAAGGGAGCTTCTTAGAAAGTTTGTCTGAGAAAATCAAAGACATGGATAGTTTCTCAGATTTAATTCTGGTAACCATGGACATCAATAGTTTGTTTACAGTTATACCTAATGGCTATGGAGTGGAAGCAATTAGAGAGTGTCTTGTACAAACAGGACTCAATTCCAATCTAATTTCCTCTCTGCTGGAATTAATTCTGGGAAATAACATTTCTGCTTATGGGAATAACTATTTTGGCAAATATGCGGGGTAGCTATGGGCACCCGTAGCGCTAATAGTTATTCCAACCTAGTCTTAGTGCAGTGGGAGAAGAATCAAATTTTGAATGCCATCAAACCCTGGTTTGAACATCTGGTGTATTATGGCTATTTTGTGGATGATATATTTGTCATCTGGAAAGAAGATGAAAGAGAACTTGATATGTTCACAGAATATCTGAGAAACACCATGGATTTCCTTGAATTTAAGATAACTTATTCAAAGGAAGAGATTAATTTCTTGGATGTTAAAGTAACCCTACATCTTAGTCTAGGTCTACATATAAAAATGCACATAAAAGATACATAGAAGAACCACTACTTGCACAGAAATAGTATGCACCCAGGTCACATATTCAAAAACATCATGGAAAATCAAGTGCAACATATATCTAGGCTCTGTACTGAAGATGCTGACTTTGAAAAGGAGCATGTTACTCTCTATGAACATTTGAGGAATAGAGGTTACTATAATTGAGATCTTATTATGAGATGTACACAACAAGACCAAAGGTCCAATAAAGGTCATCCCTATTTTAATGGAAAAAACTATCCCCAGAGTTGAGGCTACTGCCTCCAAAGAAAGGACTTTGACTCAATGTCTAAAATGTATTCTCACATATAGTACAGATAGCCAAAAGATCTGTGATGTGGCCAGAAGGTTTTGGCTGGTGTTGACAGAAGATCCAAAAGTGAAAAATATTGTAGGAGAACAACCAAGGTTTGCTTTTAAGAATAGAAGGAATATTAAAAGACTGCTATGTGGTAAGGATGGCTTTGAATGGAAAAATGTATACCAGAAGAAAGGAACGGTCAAATTTATGAAGTGCAAAGCCTGCCTGACAACAGCAATCTTTTTGTCCATCCTGTATCTGGAATCAATCATCTGTTGAAAGCTAGTGCAACTTGCAATTTGGTTTACCTGGCAACTTATCAAAAATGCCCAGTGTTCTATTTTGGAAAAATGGACCACTGTTTGAAGGACAGAGTTATGTGAAATTTGAGGGATATTAAACACAAGGCTTTAAAGAATGTGTTGGCTGATGACGTTGTAGCTTATCCTGATCATACAAACAATAAAAGATAGTCCTGTCGAGTAAAGTACCCTTGAAAAAATGACTGGCAGCAAACAAAAAAAATATATATTCAAAGAGTACACCACAGGCTGTGCAAAATCACTGCTTTTGTAAAAATATAGTTGTTTAATAGAACAAACAGCACCAAAAGACAGCGCTTTCACGTTCATATAACGCTTCCTCAGACTTCAAACAAAACTCCATATACTCACATCTTATATACATATATAATTAATTGACGTGTTGCTAGAATCACTAATTGATTGTATAGCATTAAAGTGCTAGTGCTTCATTAATCATAAAAACATGAGACGCCAACTTTATGCACATAAATACCTATAGCTACATATTGTTAATATCAACATTATATCTTAAAAATGTACAATACATATAGTACAAATTAATATAGCTAAAATATAAACATATGGGTTTCCTAGCTATCTAAACTCTTATAAGCAACTTATAAATAAATAAACCTACGTGATAAAATTTGATACCCATTGTGGAATGTTAATGCTTGAACGACTTGGCTGCCAGGAAAGGCTTCAACGTTATCTTATCGTTGAGCCCATATTTGTGTGCCTGCAGCCTAATATTCCACTTGTTTTCTATTTCTTCTGTGTGGTTCCTCACATTCCCCAATCTACTTGTTCTCCTGACTAATTCCAATGCTCTAAACTTAAAACTATGTGTAGTCCCATGTTCAATAATGTGGCGTGCTAAAGCATTGGTAGTATTCTCTCTATTTACAGCATATATATGCTCTCTAACAAGTTCACGCAGTGTCCTGTTGGTCATCCCTACATAATATTTATCGCAGGACTGACACTCTGCCAAATAACTACATCTTTTGTTCTATAATCTGCATAATGTCTAAAGGTATAAGTATACCCTGTAAACGGATGTACAAACACATTACCATTGGCTATATATTGGCATTGGTTGCAGGTACGACAAGCAAAAGTCCCTTTCCTTTGTGATAATATAGGTCTTTCCTCCATTTGTTCATAACATAGAAGCCTCTTTAGGGACTTCATGTTCCTATAGGCTATGTTAGGTGTTTCATCTACTAAAGTTTTAATTTTTTCGTCCATCACTAGTAATTTCCAATTATTTGTCTAATACATCCATTTCTATTAGTAAATGGAATAATCAACCTATTCTTCATATTTTTATGTTTGTCCCTTGGTGAGCTGTTGTCATTACTATCTCTATGGAAAAATGGTTTACCTCTGTGGGCTCTTTGTTTGTCACAAGATGATATAGTATTCTGTACCTCTCTCTTATCATAACCTCTTGAAACAAAATTGTTCACTAGCTTATCTTGTTGTTCTTTAAAAACCATATCATGTGTTGTTAACTTCGATACCCTGAGTACCTGATTCTTCACAATGTTGGAGTGAATATGTCTAGGGTGCATGCTATTGCGATGCAAAAGACCATTTCTCCAGCATGGCTTCCTAAATATTTCTGTATCTATCCTGTCAATCCCTTTAATTAATCTAACATCAAGAAATTCTATCACAGTTTGTGAATGTGTTGCTTCAAAAACAAGAAAATCAGTTGTGCTGTTCAAATATATCACAAATTCACATAGTTCCTGTTCAGTCCCTCCCCATACAAAAAATTAATCGTCTACAAATCTGGCATAATACTTGATGTTTTCAATAAATGCCTTACTGTTCAAGACATATGCACTCTCCCAATATGCCAACACCAAGTTGGCATAGGAATTCGCACAAGGGGTACCCATCGCTACCCCCTTCTTTTGCAAAAAATATCTATCTTCATAAAGCAGAACATTATTGTCCAAAATAATTTCTAACAATAACATCCACTGTATAATTTTGGTGTTGGTAATCCCCTTTTCTAACAAGAAGGGCCTCACGAACTCTATACCTGTGTTGTTGGGTATAGATGTAAATAGCGACTTTACATCAAGTGTTACCAAAATATCATTTACCTCAATGGATGTTGTGCTATTAGATGAAGCTAAACTCTCCAAAAATTGTTGGGTATCCTTTAATATGTATGCAGTGTTGTTGACAATAGGCTTGAACTGCTTATCCAAAAATATAGACAAAGACTCAGTTATCCAGCCTTTTCTGGAAACAATGGGTCTAAGGGGAGGGTCGAAAAAATGTTTGTGTATTTTAAAGCAGTGATTTCGCGCAGCCTGTGGTGTACTCTTTGAATATATATTTTTTTTTATATTTTTTTTTGTTTGCTGCCAGTCATTTTTTCAAGGGTACTTTACTCGACAGGGCTATCTTTTATTGTTTGCTGGTTTCGTTTTTTTCCTGTCGAGCCATGGCTGTGGAACCGACACTTGAGATCAACTCTCACACATCAAGACCTGAAAAGGTATTTACCCTGAATACTTTAATGGAGATGGGCTCCAACCCTTTACTGAAGCTGACTACGAAGGATTTAATCAACAATGACTCTGTCAAAGTGAATCGTAAACACAATATGGATGTGATTTTGGTAACAAGAAGACTTGAGAATAAACTTCAAAAACTAAAAAATGTTCAGTGGCAAAAACTACACATGGAAGCTTGTTTAAGCTTCCGACTCGTCCCCAGAGGTTTAAGGGTCCTTAAGATGCCCACGTTCGGAACAGCATACCCTGAACTTCTAACTAAGTGGCAGAAGCTGAACATTGACACCAGCTTCGGCTATATAAGATTATTGATTGAACAGTATTGTTTAACTGAGGAGACACTAACAACCGAAATTAACGATATTGAATTGGAGCTTAAGAATTTGCTGGGTGACAATGAACTTAATATGCTACATAATGATCTACAATGAATGTTGTCCTCTATAGATACTAAGTCCCTACAAGATAAAAAAAGAAAACTTGAAAGGGACTTTGTAGATTTCCAAAAAGGCCAAGTGTTTTCTTGGTCGAGGGACAGGAAAATCGGCTATTCAAACAATACATTAGTCTAAGCTATGCCAGCTCCACTTAAATCAGCCGCCAGAGGTGCACAGGCTAAACAGAAGACAGCGCAAACATTAACATCATCATTCAAGGCCACCAATAGCGTTGAATCTTCCGCGCTACAGGATCTGAATGTAGATACTGTAACGAAAGAGTCAATGGCCAATAAGAAGCAACAGGTAACAATTGAGGCGATGATACACTCCAATGGTGAAGGGAAAGTGCATCTACAGAAGGGTCCACAGTGCTTAGAGCAATCCAATTTTCGTGATGTATGTAGGAAGCTACCTGTCACTAGTGGTGCAGTAGCAGTGTTGGAAAACGAAGTGTTCGTATAAGTGGAAGATTTTCCTTCTTTTCCGCTTCCATTCAAACAGTTTGAGAGGAGGACATGGTCGCCTCAGAACAAGGCGAAGAAAAGGAATAGCACAGAAGAATTGTATGAAAAACAGAAGAGGGTCTTGAAGCCGACCAACATGATTTAGTGGTCAATATTTCCAGGTACGAACTTAATGAACATGAACTCAAAGTCCTTAATAAAGGACTGAATTTTATACCATCTGTTTTTACAGACGTTTCAGATATAGTCATTGACATTAAAAAGTTTACTAGGAATGTTGCACTAAAAATGATGTACGGAGATGTTAATGCAAATACTAAAGGGGGCTATAATGTCTTTAGAAAACCTTCTGTGTATATGCCACAGTTACATCCACTTTTAGAGGTTTTTGAACGTGCATGTGAAAATGACCTAATGGATTTATATACAAGTAACAATGTCAAACCAGAGTTTTTTAATATGACAAAAGAGGAGAGGAAAGCTGTCCTGGATTTGCAAAGTAATACCAACATTGTCATTAGACAAGCGGATAAAGGGGGAGCTGTGGTCATTATGGATAGAGAGATGTATAAAACTAAGATTGTAAATATGTTAACAGTTGTAGATACCTATTGTCCTTTAAATAGTAACTCTCTCAATAAGTTAATAAAGGGGGTCCATAGTCATTTATATGACCTTTTGTTAACTAATGTTATAAATGTAGACCTATATAAATATTTTTTGGTAGAAGATCCTTTGGTTCCTACATTTAGGGGCCTCCCTAAAATACACAAACATTTGTTCGACCCTCCCCTTAGACCCATTGTTTCCAGCAAAGGCTGGATAACTGAGTCTTTGTCTATATTTTTGGATAAGCAGTTCAAGCCTATTGTCAACAACACTGCATACATATTAAAGGATACCCAACAATTTTTGGAGAGTTTAGCTTCATCTAATAGCACAACACCCATTGAGGTAAATGATATTTTGGTAACACTTGATGTAAAGTTGCTATTTACATCTATACCCAACAACACAGGTATAGAGTTTGTGAGGCTCTTCTTGTTAGAAAAGGGGATTACCAACACCAAAATTATACAGTGGATGCTATTGTTAGAAATTGTTTTGGACAATAATGTTCTGCTTTATGAAGATAGATATTTTTTGCAAAAGAAGGGGGTAGCGATGGGTACCCCTTGTGCGAATTCCTATGCCATCTTGGTGTTGGCATATTGGGAGAGTGCATATGTCTTGAACAGTATGGCATTTATTGAAAACATCAAGTATTATGCCAGATTTGTAGACGATGTCTTTTTTGTATGGGGAGGGACTGAACAGGAACTATGTGAATTTGTGATATATTTGAACAGCACAGCTGATTTTCTTGTTTTTGAAGCAACACATTCACAAACTGTGATAGAATTTCCTGATGTTAGATTAATTAAAGGGTTTGACAGGATAGATACAGAAATATTTAGGAAGCCATGCTGGAGAAATGGTCTTTTGCATCGCAATAGCATGCACCCTAGACATATTCACTCCAACATTGTGAAGAATCAGGTACTCAGGGTATCGAAGTTAACAACACATGATATGGTTTTTAAAGAACAACAAGATAAGCTAGTGAACAATTTTGTTTCAAGAGGTTATGATAAGAGAGAGGTACAGAATACTATATCATCTTGTGACAAACAAAGAGCCCACAGAGGTAAACCATTTTTCTGTAGAGATAGTAATGACAACAGCGCACCAAGGGACAAACATAAAAATATGAAGAATAGGTTGATTATTCCATTTACTAATAGAAATGGATGTATTAGACGAATAATTGAGAATAATTGGAAATTACTAGTGATGGACGAAAAAATTAAAACTTTAGTAGATGAAACACCTAACATAGCCTATAGGAACATGAAGTCCCTAAAGAGGCTTCTATGTTATGAACAAATGGAGGAAAGACCTATATTATCACAAAGGAAAGGGACTTTTGCTTGTTGTACCTGCAACCAATGCCAATATATAGCCGATGGTAATGTGTTTGTACATCCGTTCACAGGATATACTTATACCTTTAGACATTATGCAGATTGTAGAACAAAAGATTTAGTTTATTTGGCACAGTGTCAGTCCTGCGATAAGTATTATGTAGGGATGACCAACAGGACACTGCATGAACGCATTAGAGAGCATATATATGCTGTAAATAGAGAGAATACTACCAATGCTTTAGCACGCCACATTATTGAACATGGGACTACACATAGTTTTAAGTTTAGAGCATTAGAATTAGTCAGGAGAACAAGTAGATTGGGGAATGTGAGGAACCACACAGAAGAAATAGAAAACAAGTGGATTATTAGGCTGCAGGCACACAAATATGGGCTCAACGATAAGATAACGTTGAAGCCTTTCCTGGTAGCCAAGTCGTTCAAGCATTAACATTCCACAATGGGTATCAAATTTTATCATGTAGGTTTATTTATAAGTTGTTTATAAGAGTTTAGATAGCTAGGAAACCCATATGTTTATATTTTAGCTATATTAATTTGTACTATATGTATTGTACATTTTTAAGATATAATGTTGATATTAACAATATGAAGCTATAGGTATTTATGTGCATAAAGTTGGCGTCTCATGTTTTTATGATTAATGAAGCACTAGCACTTTAATGCTATACAATCAATTAGTGATTCTAGCAACACATCAATTAATTATATATGTATATAAGATGTGAGTATATGGAGTTTTGTTTGAAGTCTGAGGAAGCGTTATATGAACATGAAAGCGCTAACTGTCTTTTGGTGCCGTTTGTTCTATTAAACAACTATATTTTTACAAAAGCAGTGATTTCGCACAGCCTGTGGTGTACTCTTTGAATATATATATATATTTTTTTTGTTTTGTCCTGATCATAGCTTTATGTTTAAAGCTTTAGAATGTGTTGCTATAGACTCAAGGGATGGAGACATAAAGAACCGCACTGAAATGTGAGAAGTGAAGTGAACTTAAGGGCTGATCTCCCCACAGGCCTAAATACAATGGCTCTGCTCAAACCAATACTAAAGAGCAGACGTCCTATTATAGTCTGAGTAAAAGAGGCTTGTTATGCCTAAAAATTTATGATTAGATGCTATGGTTTTAGATTGGTTAATGAGTAGGCATTGCCTGCATCATGTGGACATGATTTGTTATTTAACTTTAGTTGGAGAATATGATCTGAAGAAGGCTGATTAGCTGAAAGCGCTAATTGTTTAGAGCTCTCTTTCATTGGAAGTCTTTTATGTTTTGTCTCTATTTTTAAAGTAAACAAAGTTTTTAGCTGTGGTGGTTCAACAGGAAGTTTTCTTTACACTAATTATATTCTGTCTGGTGCACCTTTGGCAGTTTCTAGTTTCTGTTTACAAATCCTACTGTGTAATGTTACTATTATCCAAATGGCAAGTGTGACCAAGAGCAAGGCTATTTAGGAGTGGCGTGTACGGTGTCACCAAATGCATATGCAAGTACTCTAAGAGCTTAAGTATGTCTCACAAATATCAGTCATAATGATAGGTTTAAATATACTTAATACTAAATAACTAAAGAAAAAGACAATAATCAACAGGTAGACATCAGTCTTCTTGCTGCATTGAAACTAACTTTTATAGCACATCGTAAAGTACTTAATTTCAACTTATTTTCTTGACGTTTTGTAAGTTAATCATCTATGTTCCAGCAGGGTATGCTGTGGTTACATTCTTGAAGCTCATTACATAAGATACCATATAGCTGTGCTGGCAGTGTCACAATATCCTTGTCAGGATATAACCCCTATAGCTAAGGCTACTACAGCAGTGATCAATGTGATGAAGATCTGTTGTCACAGAGCAAAGATTAACCAAAAGAGAAGGCTGTTCACAGGTCTCTGAAGGATTTTCTTTTCCGCCAAAGTCACACACAAACACACAGGTAGACAGCCAGACAGACAGTCGCACAGGCACACAAACACAGACACACACACACACACACACACACACACACACACACACACACACACACACACACACACACACACACACACACACAGTCAACATATACACTCACACATATACACACAGGTAGTAAGAGTAATAAAAGCACCAGGTTGTTAATATTTCTATTCATGTTTGCAAACATGCACTACCTAACTATAATTGTCATTCTACTGCACCTCATGTTGAAGTATTCCCCTTAACTCAGCACATCTACAGATATTTTTTTTTCATAGCCACACACTCAAGAACACAGTAGTTGCAAGCAGCACTGTGCTCACATAACACTACCCACTCCTCATGTGCAAAAATGTTTCTAAACCATCACCTTTAATCAGTATCAACACCTACAACAGTGTACATCATCCCATGCCATAAAATAATACAAAAAACTTCTCCTTTAAATGCCTTATATTTCTCACAAAATTCATGGTTTACTCTTCATGCTACTCCTCAAAAGCAACATGGAATCAAACCAGGGCCCCACCATATATACTCATACAATTACACACAAGCATCTACCACCAACCAGCTCCAGTTTCCACTGACCAATGCAGGAAGCATGAAAAAAAAAAAAACAACCTCAAGCAATTGAATCCATTCCTAACCACACACTCACTCAATCTTAGTGTCATAACAAAATCCTGAGTATAGAATAACATCCCAAATCCTGCACACCACTTTTCTGGTTCTTCCTACTCCTTTAATGCTATACCAGGTAAATGGCATGCAGGTGGGAGGTGGGAGGTGGGAGACTAACTGTACTTGTTAGTAGCCTGCTCACATACCCTGATAATCATGCTCCAAACTTCCTGCCAGGAAGACTTCATCAAAATGACAACATCCCAGTAGCCATAGTTGTTGCCTACTAAACACCCTGTCATTCCCAAAAAAATTAAAAGCCTAATCCATGAAGTCAAGGCCACACCCATAAAATTAATTCCTTATACTAGGGAATGTCAACCTTAATTTATGAGATCATTACCAAGGTCACATTTACTATTTTCTTCTACATCTTGATGTTTAACAAATGATAAACAGCCAAACCAGACCTGATTTCAAGACTAGCAACCGCTCACTGTCCAATCCTTTAATTATTAAATTCCAGTTCCTATTTCTGAAATCAACCTACTTATGCCATCTTTACTGACCACTCCCCTATTGTCTTCATCCTTATTTTCCACATCTTCAAACCACCACAATTTACCTCCTTTTGGACTAAAAAGCAAGACATATTGTCAATGTCAAAGAATACCATACAAACACTGACTAGTACTCCACCCTACAGAGTACTATTAAATACCTGTACTACCTCTCTTTTCCCACAAAAGCTTTACTTCCTGCTACAAAATAATTTCCCAGTTATCTTCAGATTGCTTTAAATCAAAGAACTGAAAACATTCCAAAATCAGAAACACCACTTGGAATAATAAGAAAAAGGACCCCAACCTCAAGCATCCCCCAGTCTAAATCTCCCATAATCTTCTTGATGTCTGGATCAAAGGAAATCTAAAAAGCTGTGTTCCCAAAGGAATAAAAAAGACCATATGTCCTCTACTCAAAATACCAAATGTATACAAGAATGTCCCAAATATAAACAAAAATAGCAAAAGAAACAAGAACTTTGTGCTAGAGCTGAACAACAGGTCAGTTATGCAGCAAACTACCAAGAGCATGCACAGCATAACCTACCAGATGACCTGGGAGAAGTCACTGCAGCACTGGAACACTGGCCTCCAAGAGCTCAAACAACAGCAGGTTACACTTCACCAAATACCAAATTCAAAACAGCAGAAGCAGAAGATAAATGTTAAGCTCTATCAAGTGGCAAATCGCACAAAGCACTGAGCTCCTGACTTCACCCATGTGCTAAGGGGACCTGCATCTCCATTCATAAAGTCCAATATGCAGAATTCCTAACACAGAACAGTTTTCACCTGAACTTCTTATGAAAGATGAGACACAGAAATCAGCACTGCAGATTCCACAGCAGAAACAGCAACTTGTTTCTGCATGGAATATGTAGCCGCCTTAGAAACAAACTACCTGTACGTGAGAAGGGAAATCTCCATAGTGCCACAGCTAAATTCCCCCTTCTGTATAGCAAATGGGTCACAAGTCTAGTCCAACTAACCGAGTGAACAAAAGTAAATAAATAAATAATGTTAAGGTATCACATCCATTTCAAAAGGGCTGAGAGTTCTAGTTCTATACCCCAACTTCCTGAGATACTTGGCACCTAGTCCCACAAACCTGTCAGGTGTTGTGCCCCATTCCAAATACAAAATAACCCTTTTACTACGTCTCACATTTCTTTATAGATCTGGCACCATTTCTAAGTAACTGAGGTTTGACCCAAAGTCCTTCTACCTTATAAGTATGGTACCTAGTTCCAGCTATCAGAAAATAATATCTAGACCCAGATACGTAATGTTTTTTGTGCCTAGCCCAAGTACCTGGCTGGACTGATACCTAGTCTGAAATATCTGACAGCAGTGATGGCCAGTTCTGGCTATCTCTAGGTGAAGTCTGTGATGAAAGGAGATGCTGCCAGCACAGCTAGCTGGAATTTTATAAATAATTGTATGTCATTGGTGAATATCAAAATGCTTTATACAAGATAATTTATTAGAACTGTATGTCATGTATATCAAACTGCTTGTACAGACGTGTGTGTTGAAAAGGTATTTGCAAAGTGCTGTTTGATATGTAACCAAAGGTACCCTACTGGAAGAGAACAGAAATGTGCATGCGCTATTGTAACTGTTTAAATCTATTGGGATACAGCAGCTTAACCTCAGTCTAGTAAATTTTAGGAAGATATCTGAAATTAAATTACTTTATAGGCTAGGCCATAAAAGACAGTCTCTTTGGGTTCTCAGTGCAGCAAGAGATATAAAATATGTGCTAGGAAGGTTTCTGTATTGCCTTTAGGGTGAACTAATTACTAGTCTTGAAAGCATGAAGGAATGCAATTGTTTTATGACTTCCATCATCTGCCAAAGATCTGAGGAAAATCCCTTGTCTGTATATTTTTTACAGGTAGATGTTAAATGCTGCCAGTTTCTAGCAATGAGGGTTTGGCCTAGGAACTAAAAGTCAGATGACAAGAAATTATGTAATTCTGCAAGCTATCCCACCAGTAGTATTTTAGATATTAATTTGAGAAGTCTCTTAGTGAAACAGAGCATTCTGTATTATGTCTTGGACCTGACAACAAGATCCATTCACCACACATAACTTTCTTGGGTGGCGTAAGCCAGGGAACCTTGTTGGCTAGGCTTAATTAGGCCCTTAGGCCGATAGTCTAGTACATACCTATGAACACATCTGCCTTGCTCTAATGAAGTAAGTTTTCTAGGGAACAGTATAAGTCTCTAAGATACAGTAAGAAATATAGTAAAACTTAGTTTAGATCTTTTTTTTTTATTTATTCGAGACTGCTCTGCAATGTTATTTTAAATTTTCCTGTGATGTTGAACTCAAATGTCACTGTGAATATATATATTTAGTATAGTCTTGTTCTGTTATTATTTATTATTTGAGAGTACTTGCATATTTATTTGGTGACACTGTGTAGGCCATGCCTAATCGCTTTGCTCTTGGTCAAACTACCATTTATGTTAATATTAATAGTACATAGTAAGATTGGACACTCTTTGTTAAGGGCCTTAAAGCAGCTGATAAGGGATTCTGGTGGCAATGAAAACGACCTTATAGTCTGGTCAAAAAGGGGCATAGCTGGTAAACCTGTTAGTAACAGACTGCATTTAATTGCTGGAACCTGTGTTCTGAGAGACTTCCTTCCAGGCTTTCTGCAAATATACAGAGCTGAGTATATATTTTTTGGTTATAGAGTTTGTTAACTGTTGCTTAGATCACTGTTGAAACTGTTGTCCCACTGTTCTGAGAGACTGATCTGCAAGTATATAGAGCTGAGTATATTTTTTTGGTTTTAAAGTTTGTACTGTTAGTTGTTGCTTAGATCTCTGCAAACTATTTTCCCAACCCCACCCCCCATTTACTGCTGTGTCTTCAGTTGGTATAACTGGTTTTTACAGCTTGTGTGTTATCTAACTCAAGGATCAGTTAATTTGACCTGCTAGTAACAGCCTGCATTTAATTGCTGGAACCTGTGTTCTGAGAGAGTGCCTTCCAGACTATCTGCAAATGTACAGAGCTGAGTATATATTTGTTGGTTATAGAGTTTGTTAATTGTTGCTTAGATCTCTGGAAAACACAAAAACTGTAATGGTATATCCAAGAAGCTTGAAAATACGGACACCAAATATTAGCACTTTTATTCACCTTTATTTCCTTGTGAACTTCCTCAGAAATAATAACACTCCACTCACATCCTTTTTTATACAAATTAATTAGTCACATGCTAAATGATGTCATAAAATAAATGAATTAATTAATTCTCTTAAAAGACACTGCAATAAAATGTAACTATAAATATCAAACATGTCTTGAACAAAGAACTTTTTTTTAAAAAAATTATTATAAATGTAAATATATAAATATACATATTCAAGTAATCAAATTTAATACAGTTTCATTTGTAAAAAACACTTTAAATTGATTGTTTCATTTAAGCCAGGAGCAAAATCTGCTCCTAAATGTAGTTGCCAAAGGAATTCTTTACATTCTAAAATGACTTTAATGTCACCAATAAATGCCCCTGTTGGAACAGAATCCATTACAGAAAAAATGAATTTCTTAATATCTTTACAGAGGCTAATGTTTAGCCAAAGCATTAACTAAATCTTTTTTCTTTATGGCTAAATGTTGTTCACTAATCCTTTTTCTAAGGCATCTTGAAGTCATGCCTATATAGAAACTAGGGCATGTTGAACATTGAGCAATATAAACCACCTTATCGGTACTACATGTATAGAAACTTTTGGACCAATATGTTTTATGTAAATGTGAAACATATATTGAAGAAGAATTACTTATAAACCTGCACTGTCTGCAGGCATTACATGCATAAGTGCCCTTAGCTAGAATTTTCGGACCTATATTTTCATCTCCTACTTTATTTGTCCATTCTAACATATTTTTAATGTTTTTTTGTTTTTTAAAAAACAAATTTAGGTCTTTCACATATAATTTTTATCAATTCCTGGTTTCCTAACAAAATTTTCCAATTGTCTACAATTATCTTTTTTATATACCACATTTCATTTGTGATAGGCAAAACAAAAGCAGAAGAAAATTCCTTATCAGGACAGTTAACTCTTCCATTAGAAAAATGATCAGTTTTCCCAGAATTAAATAAATGAAAGGACAAAATGGGGCAAGCTTTATCTTTTCTAAGTGCTACCACTTCATTAGCTATGATTTGTAACCATGCTGAGTCATAGCCCCTGGAAATAAAAAACTTTTTAATAATTTCCAATTCTTGAAAAAATATAACGTCCTGTGATGTAAGTAGTTAAAAACAAACACCGCTGAGCAAAACAATGGAGGATTGCAGTCTCATTTAAATCACAAGTAGCTCCTAAATCCAATAGCCAATGATGTAAATAATCCAAGTGCAGGTGAGGTATGTAAAAAGCAGGTTTATTAATAAAGAGGTGGCTTTGAGCTTCTTCAGACCTATACAACTAAACTGTCTGTAGATGTTTACAGACAGTTTAGTTGTATAGGTCTGAAGAAGCTCATGCGAAAGCGCTCACCTCTTTTTATTAATAAACCTGCTTTTTACATACCTCGCCTGCACTTGGATTATTTACATCATTGGCTATTGGATTTAGGAGCTACTTGTGATTTAAATGAGACTGCAATCCTCCATTGTTTTGCTCAGCGGTGTTTGTTTTTAACTATTTATCTTTGAGCTTGTTGTTCCGTTGAGCATTCACTCCACTGGTCCTCTTTATTCATTATAGGTCCTGTGATGTAAGCCTGCTAAGCCTAATGATTTGTTCCTTGACTACTCCTTTTTTCATGTGGAATGGATGTAAACTAGTTTTATGTAAATATTGATTGGCAAATGTAGCTTTTCTAAATATACTGCTAATAAATTGCTTTGTGATTTTGTCATAAGTTAGATGCAAATCCAGGAAATTGATACTCTCCCCGTATTCTCCTAAGGTGAACCTGAGGAAAATAGTAGTACTATTTAAGTATTCTACAAATTTTTCAAAATCTTCATGAGTACCATGCCAAAGAAAAAATAAATCATCTATATATTGGCGATAAAATAAAATATTATCTCCAAAAATGTTATTATTATCAAGAAACTCATTTTCCCATTTGGCCATCACAAGATTGGCATATGCTGGAGCTACCTTAGCTCCCTTTGCCACTCCAGCAATTTGTTTGTAAAATAACTTATTAAAGGTAAAAAAAAATTGTTGTCAAGTACCAACTCCATCAAGGTACACATTTTATTGATTTTAGTAGTATTAAAAATATTGTTGTTAGTTAAATAATCTCTCAAAAAATCAATACCTATTTCTTGATCTATACATGTATATAAAGAAACTACATCTAGGGAAGCAAAGCAAAAAAACTTCCCTGTACTATCAAATTCACGTAGTAACTCTAATAAATGCCAAGAATCTCTAAGATAGTATTTAGATGCTTGCATAACAGGGTTAAGGAAATAATCTAACCAAGTAGAAATGGACTCAGTTTTGGAATTATGTGCCAAAATAATAGGTCTAAAAGGGGGATTCTGGCTATATTTTTATATTTTGGGAATACCAAAAAGATGAGCCATTTGTGGATGTGGAACTGTTAAATAGGTGTAGCTCTGATGATCTAATTCTTCTTGACAAAATATATCAAATAGACATGTGTCTATTTTCATAAAACTCTGTAAGATAAAACTCATTTCAACTTTTTTATATGTTTTGTCATCGGTCAACATCTCCTGCATATTCTTATTATAAGTATCCACATCCATAATGACTATTTTTCCACCCTTGTCGGCCTTCATAACTCTTACTTCCCTGTTTTCTTTAAGAGTCTTAAAAGCTTCTAATTCAGAAGCTTCCAAATTAATAACATCCTTATTAGGTTTAATGGCTCTAAAACCTGCCTCACAGATGTTTTGAAACACCTGCAATGTACCCATAAGTGATGGATTAAAGGTGCTTGTTTTCTTGGGACCTATATTAAAATCCTGATGGTGGATATCATGCAAAATATATCTTAAATTCAGTTTTCTTAAAGTTAGCCTAAAATCAACAAAAGTTTTAGCAATGTTAAAGGAATTCCCAGGAATAAAAGAGAATCCCTTCTTTTAAACTTGTATAGTGGGCTGGGAAAGAACAAGGCTTGATAGATTATGAATCTGAAGGTCATAATCAGAAACTACCACTTTTTCTTGCCCCTGGTCTTTCCCTTCCCCTTGTTTTGAGCTACTTTGGACCAAGTAGGCCCTCTTTTGTTCCCCTGCTTGTCGACCAATAAAGGAACACCATTGTTGGAAGCATTGGTCCCTTCATTGTTGTTTGAATTACAAGCTTCGGTATTAGTATTATTATTGTGCATATTGACCCTTTCACCATCAGATACCACTCCATTGTTATTGTTTGTAAAAGAAACAGAAGAACTGTTGTGGACTTCATTACTATTAACATTAGATGTAGGAAAGTTGTTTTTTCTATTCACTGTTTCTACTTTGTTCGTTTCAGTGGTGACATCTGTACTTTTTTACAGAATAAGCAGTTTTGTTGGCATAGGCTACAATGTCTCGTTTAAGCTTTTTCTGTTTCCTTGCTATTATAGTAGCCCTCTGCCTATCTGCTTTTGCTGCAATTCCACAATATAAATTATTAAATGAAGAAAAACAAGAAAAATTCTTTATATTCTTGTCTAAATCATTCATTTTGTTCTTCAATTCTTCAATTTGTTTAACATAATGCTCTATCAACAATTTCATAAGTTGAATACCAAAATTGTCGAACATATCTACAAGTTTATGATATAAACTGTCGCCAAAATTAACACAGTTGGGAAATTTGTTAGTTCTTAAACCTTGCGGAACACATTTCCTTTTAACACATTCAGTTAAATAACTTATTTCAATGTCCAACATCACATACTTCAGAGTAAATTTTTCTAGTTCATATATAGTCTGTTTACAAGTTTTTTGCTCAAAAAAAGAGCCAGAAGCTGTTTCGTCACTTACGCTGCTATTTGTCTCTATTTGGACTATCTCAGCAAAAGGATTGTTCTTAGTCTGTAAAATATAATCCAAAACGCCATTCAGACTAACTGGTGGCTCCTCAGCCCGCGTCTTGTTGATTTGAATGTCCGTTGTAGCATTAATAGTCTTCCAACTTTGCCCGGAAACATGTTGTCCCTCTAAAGATCCGCTGCTACCGATAGCTGCACCTTCAAATCCCTTTTGAATTGCAGTGGTAATGACGCTCATGATTTGCTCGGAAAAAAGAGCAAAACTATCTGGAACTGAGTGAGTGGATAAATTTAAAAGGGTGTCCTGTGACATACTTAAAAGCCAAGGATAGACCACAGACAGGACAATAAAGTTCTGCACGTGAAAAACAGCCAAAAACACCAAAACTGGAAAACACAAAAACTGTAATGGTATATCCAAGAAGCTTGAAAATACGGACACCAAATATTAGCACTTTTATTCACTTTTATTTCCTTGTGACCTTCCTCAGAAATAATAACACTCCACTCACATCCTTTTTTATACAAATTAATTAGTCACATGCTAAATGATGTCATAAAATAAATGAATTAATTAATTCTCATAAAAGACACTGCAGTAAAATATAACTATAAATATCAAACATGTCTTGAACAAAGAACTTTTTTAAAAAAAAAATTATTATAAATGTAAATATATAAATATACATATTCAAGTAATCAAATTTAATACAGTTTCATTTGTAAAAAACACTTTAAATTGATTGTTTCATTTAAGCCAGGAGCAAAATCTGCTCCTAAATGTAGTTGCCAAAGGGATTCTTTACATTCTAAAATGACTTTAACGTCACCAATAAATGCCCCTGTTGGAACAGAATCCATTACAGAAAAAATGAATTTCTTAAAATCTTTACAGAGCAAAGAATGTTTAGCCAAAGCATTAACTAAATCTTTTTTCTTTATGGCTGAAAGGTGTTCACTAATCCTTTTTCTAAGGCATCTTGAAGTCATGCCTATATAGAAACTAGGGCATGTTGAACATTGAGCAATATAAACCACCTTATCGGTACTACATGTATAGAAACCTTTGGACCAATATGTTTTATGTAAATGTGAAACATATATCGAAGAAGAATTACTTATAAACCTGCACTGTCTGCAGGCATTACATGCATAAGTGCCCTTAGCTAGAATTTTTGGACCTATATTTTCATCTCCTACTTTATTTGTCCATTCTAACATATTTTTAATGTTTTTTGTTTTTTAAAAAACAAATTTAGGTCTTTCACGTATAATTTTTATCAATTCCTGGTTTCCTAACAAAATTTTCCAATTGTCTACAATTATCTTTTTTATATACCACATTTCATTTGTGATAGGCAAAACAAAAGCAGAAGAAGATTCCTTATCAGGACAGTTAACTCTTCCATTAGAAAAATGATTAGTTGTCCCACAATTAAATAAATGAAAGGACAAAATGGGGCAAGCTTTATCTTTTCTAAGTGCTACCACTTCATTAGCTATGATTTGTAACCATGCTGAGTCATAGCCCCTGGAAATAAAAAACTTTTTAATAATTTCCAATTCTTGAAAAAACATAACGTCCTGTGATGTAAGCCTACTAAGCCTAATGATTTGTTCCTTGACTACTCCTTTTTTCATGTGGAATGGATGTAAACTAGTTTTATGTAAATATTGATTGGCAAATGTAGCTTTTCTAAATATACTGCTAATAAATTGCTTTGTGATTTTGTCATAAGTTAGATGCAAATCCAGGAAATTGATACTCTCCCCGTATTCTCCTAAGGTGAACCTGAGGAAAATAGTAGTACTATTTAAGTATTCTACAAATTTTTCAAAATCTTCACGAGTACCATGCCAAAGAAAAAATAAATCATCTATATATCGGCGATAAAATAAAATATTATCTCCAAAAATGTTATTATTATCAAGAAACTCATTTTCCCATTTGGCCATCACAAGATTGGCATATGCTGGAGCTACCTTAGCTCCCATTGCCACTCCAGCAATTTGTTTGTAAAATAACTTATTAAAGGTAAAAAAAATTGTTGTCAAGTACCACCTCCATCAAGGTACACATTTTATTGATTTTAGTAGTATTAAAAATATTGTTGTTAGTTAAATAATCTCTCAAAAAATCAATGCCTATTTCTTGATCTATACATGTATATAAAGAAACTACATCTAGGGAAGCAAAACAAAAAAACTTCCCTGTACTATCAAATTCACGTAGTAACTCTAATAAATGCCAAGAATCTCTAAGATAGTATTTAGATGCTTGCATAACAGGGTTAAGGAAATAATCTAACCAAGTAGAAATGGACTCAGTTTTGGAATTATGTGCCAAAATAATAGGTCTAAAAGGGGGATTCTGGCTATCTTTTTGTATTTTGGGAATACCAAAAAGATGAGCCATTTGTGGATGTGGAACTGTTAAATAGGTGTAGCTCTGATGATCTAATTCTTCTTGACAAAACATATCAAATAGACGTGTCTATTTTCATAAAACTTTGTAAGATAAAACTCATTTCAACTTTTTTATATGTTTTGTCATCGGTCAACATCTCCTGCATATTCTTATTATAAGTATCCACATCCATAATGACTATTTTTCCACTCTTGTCGGCCTTCATAACTCTTACTTCCCTGTTTTCTTTAATTTTATTTATTTATTTATTTTATTTTACATTTGTTAACCGGGAGAGTCCGACTGGATACATGTCCATTTTCAGCGGAGGCCCGGGGAGAAAAGCTCCAGGTACATAACAGACATATGAACATTGTTCATGCAAAAAAGGAAGATAGTTGAGTTCTAAATACAATATAAAGATACATAACATCTTGGGAAAAAAATAACAGCAGCATATAAAAAAAAACATAGGTCAGTTACAAAGGTGAGGCGCCTTGTTAAAAAGCGGTTAAGGATAGTGAGGTAAGAGAAGGGTAAATGATAGTGGTTAATCAGGTTTGGAACAGGGACATTGCCAGAGAGTATTGAGATGGGGTTTAAGCTTTTTTTGAATTGTGGGAGTGAAGGTTCTGAGTTGAGCATGGTTGGTAGGGAGTTCTGCATTTTACCTACAAAGTTTGAGAATAGAGAATCCCCAGCAGAATTATTGGCTTTGGTAGTTTGAGCTAAGATCTTATTGGAGGAGTGTAAAGATTGCAGGTTAATATAGGGGTGAATGATGTTTTTCAGAGCTGGTGTTTTCTCTGGGTGATACAGTATCTGGTGAGCCGTTTTGAGTTGGTTGAAATGGAGTTGGCTGGAAAACTCTAACCACCCTAGTTGCTTCAAGTTAGTGCAGTGGTGCATTCTAAAGGTGGAATTTGTGGCAAATCTAGCTATGTGATTGTAACAAGAAGCAAGTTTGTTAAGGGTTGTCTTGTTTAGGTTTGTAAAAGGGGGAGGCATAGAAAAGAGTTGATAGTAGGTGTGTGCTGGCAATTGTAATTTTAGCGTGAGGAGTGAGAAAGTGTTTTACTTTATAGAGAGAGCCAAGCTTTTTATTGACGGTTTTGATGGTTAGATTGAAATGGGTGTCAAATTTAAGGGAGTTATCAATGGTAACACCTAATAGCTTTGTGTGAGCTTCTGGTGATATAGTGATTCCATTGGAGGATGTAATAGAGAAGGTGGGGGGAAGTGTCTTGTTAGTGGGTGAGAAAGTAAGTAGTTTTGTTTTGTTGGGGTTGAGAATTAGTTGACAACTGGAGAACCATTTTTCTATTAGGTTGAAGGTGTCTTGGGTTGAAGCAGTGAGGTCTGCCAGGTTGGAGGCAGTGCTGATGATAGTCGAATCATCTGCATATTGAATGCATGTGGCATGGGGGGTGATTGTGGGAAGGTCATTAACAAAGATGGTGACGAGAAGAGGGCCAAGAATAGATCCTTGGAGAACTCCAAGTGTAACAGGTAGGCATGTGGATAATTTGTCCTGCCATAGAACAGCCTGTTGCCTATTGGACAGGTAGGATTGGAACCATTTCAGCGTGGAATTGCTGAGTGATAGTTTTTTTAATGTATGGAGGAGTTGAATGTGGTTCACCATATCAAAGGCCTTGGAGAGGTCTAAGAAAAGAGCAGATGATAGTTTATTATTGTTTCTGAAGTTATTGATGGTATTAGAAAAGGATAGTAGGGCTGATGTGGTACTGTGATTTGGCCTGAAGCCATGTTGGGAGTTGGCTAGAATTTTATTTTTGGTGAGGTGTTCCATCAGTTGTTTGTGGACACACTTTTCCATAATTTTGGCCAGGGATGAGAGTATAGCTATAGGTCTGTAGTTGGTTAGCTCTAGTGAGCTACCACCTTTATGGAGAGGAATAATGTGGGACATTTTCCATATGGAGGGGATGAAGGCTTCTGACAAGGTACGGTTTATGATTATGGAGACTGGATAGGAAATGGCCTCAACTGCTTTTTGCAGAAACTCAGCAGGGAGAAGGTCAGCTGCTAGCTTAGTGGGTTTTAGTTTTTTAAGAAGAGATGTTATAGAGGATATGGGTACTGGATCGAAGGTAAATAGATGATCTGATGTAGTTGTAGTATTCTGCTGGCATGGGTAGTGTAGTGGGCTGGTTGTTTGTTTGAATTGTGTGGCCAGGGATTGTATAGTTTCTGTGAAGAAACTATTGAATGTGTTAGCAATGTTTACAGGGCACTGTTGTTTGCAAGTTGTTGGAGTGAGGGTGGTTGCCTGGCCTGGGTGCAGGAGCTTGTTTAAGCCTGCCCAGAATTTTTGTGGATTATTAAGGTGTTTGTGTTGGAGGTGGAGGAAGAAGTTTTTTTTATCATTTAAGATCATTCTTTTAGTTTCACTTCTAAGTTGCCGGAAGGTTTGGTGGGAGTGTGGGTCTTTAGAGGTACGCCATGTGATCCACATCTTGTTTCTAGATAGGATTTTGGATTTTGTTTCCTTAGAGAGCCATGGTGCGGTTTTGGTTTTAGTTCTAATGGACCGTATTGGAGCATGGGAATCTAGAATCTTGAGGAAGGTGGTGTTGAAGTAGATAACTGCCTCTTCAAGAGGAAGAGTCTTGAGTATTGTCCAGTTGTGGGCTTTAAGTTCAGTTTGAAAAATGGAGAATAATAATATAATATATTTATAATAATAAAAATAAATAAATAAATAGTATTATTATTGTGCATATTGACCCTTTCACCATCAGATACCACTCCATTGTTATTGTTTGTAAAAGAAACAGAAGAACTGTTGTGGACTTCATTACTATTAACATTAGATGTAGGAAAGTTGTTTTTTCTATTCACTGTTTCTACTTTGTTCATTTCAGTGGTGACATCTGTACTTTTTTTTTACAGAATAAGCAGTTTTGTTGGCATAGGCTACAATGTCTCGTTTAAGCTTTTTCTGTTTCCTTGCTATTATAGTAGCCCTCTGCCTATCTGCTTTTGCTGCAATTCCACAATATAAATTATTAAATGAAGAAAAACAAGAAAAATTCTTCATATTCTTGTCTAAATCATCCATTTTGTTCTTCACTTCTTCAATTTGTTTAACATAATGCTCTATCAACAATTTCATAAGTTGAATACCAAAATTGTCGAACATATCTACAAGTTTATGATATAAACTGTCACCAAAATTAACACAGTTGGGAAATTTTTTAGTTCTTAAACCTTGCGGAACACATTTCCTTTTAACACATTCAGTTAAATAACTTATTTCAATGTCCAACATCACATACTTCAGAGTAAATTTTTCTAGTTCATATATAGTCTGTTTACAAGTTTTTTGCTCAAAAAAAGAGCCAGAAGCTGTTTCGTCACTTACACTGCTATTTGTCTCTATTTGGACTATCTCAGCAAAAGTATTGTTCTTAGTCTGTAAAATATAATCCAAAATGCCATTCGGACTAACTGGCGGCTCCTCAGCCTGCGTCTTGTTGATTTGAATGTCCGTTGTAGCGTTAATAGTCTTCCGACTTTGCCCGGAAACATGTTGTCCCTCTAAAGATCCGCCGCTACCGATAGCTGCATCTTCAAATCCCTTTTGAATTGCAGTGGTAATGACGCTCGTGATTTGCTCAGAAAAAAGAGCAAAACTATCTGGAACTGAGTGAGTGGATAAATTTAAAAGGGTGTCCGGTGACATACTTAAAAGCCAAGGATAGACCACAAACAGGACAATAAAGTTCTGCACGTGACAAACAGCCAAAAACACCAAAACTGGAAAACACAAAAACTGTAATGGTATATCCAAGAAGCTTGAAAATACAGACACCAAATATTAGTGCGTTCATTCACTTTTATTTCCTTGTGAACTTCCTCAGAAATAATAACACTCCACTCACATCCTTTTTTATACAAATTAATTAGTCACGTGCTAAATGATGTCATAAAATAAATGAATTAATTAATTCTCTTAAAAGACACTGCAATAAAATGTAACTATAAATATCAAACATGTCTTGAACAAAGAACTTTTTTTGAAAAAATTATTATAAATGTAAATATATAAATATACATATTCAAGTAATCAAATTTAATACTGTTTCATTTGTAAAAAACACTTTAAATTGATTGTTTCATTTAAGCCAGGAGCAAAATCTGCTCCTAAATGTAGTTGCAAAAGGGATTCTTTACATTCTAAAATGACTTTAACATCACCCATAAATCCCCCTGTTGGAACAGAAAACATTACAGAAAAAAATGGATTTCTTAAAATCTTTACAGAGCAAAGAATGTTTAGCCAAAGCATTAACTAAATATTTTTTTCTTTATGGCTAAAAGGTGTTCACTAATCCTTTTTCTAGATCTCTGTTGAAACTGTTGTCTCACTGTTCAGAGAGACTGATCTGCAAATATACAGAGCTGAGTATATTTTTTTTGGTTTTAAATTTTGTACTGTTGTTGCTTAGATCTCTGTTGAAACTGTTTTCCCCACAACACCACCCATTTTCTGCCATGTCTTCAATTGATATAACTGTTTTTTTACAGCTTGTGTGTTATCAAACTCAGGGATCATTTAATTTGACATCTTAGTAACAGCCTGCATTTAACTGCTGGAACCTGTGTTCTGAAAGACTGCCTTCCAGACTATCTGCAAATATACAGAGCTGGGTATGCCTTTTTTCTGTTTATACAGTTTGTTACTTGTTGCTTAGATCTCTGTTGACACTGTTGTCTCACTGTTCTGAGAGGCTGATCTGCAAATATACAGAGCTGAGTATTTTTTTTGGTTTTAAAGTTTGTATGTTAGTTGTTGCTTAGATCTCTGGGAACTGCCCCCCCCCCCCCATTTACTGCAGTGTTGTCAGTTGGTATAAGTGGTTTTATGGCTTCTGTGTTATCTAACTTAAGGATCACTTAATTTTACCTATTATTAACAGCTTGCATTTAATTGCTGGAACCTGTGCTCTGAGAGACTGCCTTCCAGACTATCAGCAGTATACAGAGCTGGCTATATTTTTTTGGTTATAGAGTTTGTTAATTGTTGCTTAGATCTCTGTTGAAACTGTTGTCTCACTGTTCTGATAGACTGATCTGCAAATACACAGGCCTGAGTATTTTTTTTTTTTTAAAATTTTTACTGTTAAATGTTGCTTAGATCTCTCTTGAAACTGTTTTCCCCATCCCACCCCCAATTTTCTGCTGTGTCTGCAGTTGGTATAAGTTCTTTTTACAGTTTGTGTGTTGTCTAACTCAAGGATCACTTAGTTTGACCTGTTATTAACAGCCTGCATTTAATTGCTGGAACCTGTGTTCTGAGAGACTACCTTCCTGACTATCTGCAAATATACAGAGCTGAGTATATTTTTGTTGGTTATAGAGTTTGTTAATTGTTACTTAGATCTCTGTTGACACTATTGTCTCACTGTTCTGAGAGACTGATCTGCAAATATATAGAGTTGAGTATATTTCTTTATTTTTAAAGTTTGTACTGTTAGTTGTTGCTTAGATCTCTGTTGAAATTGTTTTCCCAATGCCTCCCCTCATTTACTGTCATGACTTCAGTTGGTATAACTCTTTTTAACAGCTTGTGTGTTATCTAACTGAGGGATTACTTAATTTGACCTGTTATGTAACAGCCTGAATTTAATTGCTGGAACCTGTACTCTGAGAGACTGCCTTCCAGACTATCGGCAAATATACAGAGCTGAGTATATATTTTTTTGGTTACTGAAATTGTTAATTGTTGCTTAGATCTTTGTTGAAACTGTTGTCTCGCTGTTCTGAGAGACTGATCTGCAAATATACAGAGCTGAGTATATATTGTTTGGTTTTAAAGTTTTTTATTGTTAGTTGTTTCTTAGATCTCTGTTGAATCTTTTTTCCCCACCCCAAACCCCATTTTCTGCCGAGTCTGGTATAACTGGTTTTTACATCTTGTGTGTTATCTAACTCAAGGATCACTTAATCTGACCTGTTACTAACAGACTGCAATTAATTGCTGGCTGAGGTGTTCTGAGAGACTGCCTTGCAGACTATCTGCAAATGTACAGCACTGAGTATATTTTCTTTGGTTATAGAGTTTTTTAATTGTTGCTTAGATCTCTGTTTAAACGGTTGTCTCACTGTTCTGAGAGACTGATCTGCAAATATACAGAGTTGAGTATATTTTTTTGTTTTAAAGTTTGTACTGTTAGTTGTTGCTTAGATCCCTATTGAAACTGTTTCCCCACCCTTCCCCATTTTTCTGCGTGTCTTCAGTTGGTATAACTGGTGTTTACAGCTTGTGTGTTATTTAACTCAAGGATCACTTAATTTGACATGTAACAGCCTGCATTTAATTGCTGGAACCTGTGTTCTGAGAGACTGCCTTCCTGACTATCTGCTAATATACAAAGCTGAGTATATATTTTTTGCTTGTAGAGTTTGTTAATTGGTGCTGAGATGTCTGTTGAAACTGTTGTCTCACTGTTCTGAGAGACTCATCTGCAAATATAATGAGCTGAGTATATTTTTTTGGTTTTAAAGTTTGTACTGTTAGTTGTTGCTTAGATCTCTGTTGAAACTGGAATCCCAACCTACCCCCCATTTTCTGCCACATCTTCATTAGGTGTAACTGTTTTTTACAGCTTGTGTTTTATCTAACTCAAGGATCACTTAATCTGACCTGTTAGTAATTGACTGCATTTAAATGCTGGAACCTGTGTTCCGAGAGACGGGCTTCCAGGTATCTGCAAATATACAGAGCTGAGTATATTTTTGTTGGTTATAGAGTGTGTTAATTGTTGCTTAGATCTCTGTTGAAACTGTTGTCTCACTGTTCTGAGAGACTGATCTGCAAATATACAGAGCTGAGTATTTTTTTTGGTTTTAAAGTTTGTACTGTTAGTTGTTGCTTAGATCTCTGTTGAACTTTTTTCCCCACCCCACCCCATTTTCTGCCGTGTCTTCAGTTGGTATAACTGTTTTTTACAGATTGTGTGTTATCTAACTCAAGGATCACTTAATTTGACCTGTAGGTAACAGCCTGCATTTAATTGCTGGACCCTGTGTTCTGAGAGACTGCCTTCCAGTCTATCTGCAAATATACAGAGCTGAGTATATATTTTTTGGTTATAGAGTTTGTTAGTTGTTGCTCAGATCTCTGTTAAAACTGTTGTCTCAGTGTTCTGAGAGGCTGATCTGCAAATATACAAAGCTGAGTATATTTTTTGGTTTTAATGTTTGTACTGTTAGTTGTTGCTTAGATCTTTGTTGAAACTATTTTCTCCACCCCACCCCCAATTTTCTGCCAAGTCTTCAGTTGGTATAACTGGTTTTTACAGGTTGTGTGTTATCTATCTCAAGGATCACTTAATCTGACCTGTTAGTAACAGCCTGCATTTAAATGCTGGAACTTGTGTTTTGAGAGACTGCCTTCCAGGTATCTGCAAATATTCAGAACTGAGTATATATTTTTTGGTTTTAGAGTTTTTGAATTGTTGCTTTGATCTCTGTTGAAATGGTTGTGTCACTGTTCTGAGAGACTGATCTGCAGATATGCAGAGCTGAGTATATTTTTTGGTTTTAAAGTTTGTACTGTTAGCTCTTGCTTAGATCTCTGTTGAAATTGTTTTCCCACCCCACCCCCCATTTTCGGCTGTGTCTTCGGTTGGTATAACTGTTTTGTACAGCTTGTGTGTTATCTAACTCAAGGATCACTTAATTTGACATTTTAGTAACAGCCTGCATTTAATTCTTGGAACCTGTGTTCATAGAGACTGCCTTCCAGACTCTTTGCAAATATTCAGAGCTTAGTATATTTTTTTTGGTTATAGAGTTGTTAATTGTTGCTTAGATCTCTGTTGAAACTGTTGTCTCACTTTTCTGAGAGACTGATCTGCAAATATACAGAGCTTAGTATATTTTTTGGTTTTAAAGTTTGTACTGTTAGTTGTTACTTAGATCTTTGTTGAATCTGTTTTCCGCATCACAACCCCCATTTTCTGCCTTGTCTTCAGGTGGTGTAACTAGTTTTTACAGCTTGTGTGTTATCAAAGTCAGGGATCATTTAATTTGATGTCTTAGTAACAGCCTGCATTTAACTGCTGGAACCTGTGTTCTGAGAGACTGCCTTACAGACTATCTGCAAATATACAGAGCTGAGTATATTATTTCTGGTTATAAAGTTTAATTGGTGCTTAGATCTCTGTTGAAACTGTTGTCTCACTGTTCTGAGAGACTGATCTGCAAATATACAGAGCTGAGTATATTTTTTTGGTTTTAAAGTTTGTACTGTTAGCTGTTGCTTAGATCTCTGTTGAAACTGTTTTCCTCACCCCACCCCCATTTTCTGCTTTGTCTTCAGTTGGTATAACTGTTTTTTACAGCTTGTGAGTTATCTAACTCAAGGATCACTTAATTTGAATTGTTAGTAACAGCCTGCATGTAATTGCTGGAACCTGTGTTCTGAGATACTGTCTTCCAGACTATCTGCAAATATATAGAGCTGAGTGTATTTTTCTTGGTTATAGAGTTTGTTAGTTCTTGCTTAGATATCAGTTGGAACTGATGTCTCACTGTTCTGAGAGACTGATCTGCAAATATACAGAGCTGAGTATATATTTTTTTTAGTTTTAAAGTGTGTACTGTTAGTTGTTGTTAGATCTCTGTTGAAACTAGTTTCCCCACCCACCCCCCATTTTCTGCCATGTCTTCAGTTGGTATAACTGGTTTTACAACTTGTGTGTTATCTAACTCAAGGATCACTTAATTTGACCTGTTAGTAACAGCCTGCATTTAATTGCTGGAACCTGTGGTTTGAGACACTGCCTTCCAGACTATCTGCAAATATACAGAGTTGAGTATATTTTTTTGGTTTTAAATTTTGTACTGTTAGTTGTTGCTTAGATATCTGTTGAAACTGTTGTCTCACTGTTCTGAGAACTTGATCTGCAAATATACAGAGCTGAGTATATTTTTTGGTTTTAAAGTTTGTACTGTTAGTTGTTGCTTAGATCGCTGTTGAAACTGTTTTCCCCACCCCACCCCCTTTTTTTGCCATGTCTTCAGTTGGTATAACTGTATTTTAGAGCTTGTGTTTTATCTAACTCAAGGATCACTTAGTTTGACCTGTTAGTAACAGCCTGCATTTAATTGCTGGAACCTGTGTTCTGAGAGACTGCCTTCCAGACTATCTGCAAATATACAGAGCTGAGTATATTTTTGTTGGTTATAGAGTTTGTTAATTGTTGCTTAGATCTCTGTTGAAACTGTTGTCTCACTGTTCTGAGAGACTGATCTGCAAATATATAGAGTTGAGTATATTTCTTTTTTTTTAAAGTTTGTACTGTTAGTTGTTGCTTAGATCTCTGTTGAAATTGTTTTCCCAATGCCTCCCCTCATTTACTGTCATGACTTCAGTTGGTATAACTCTTTTTAACAGCTTGTGCGTTATCTAACTGAAGGATTACTTAATTTGACCTGTTATGTAACAGCCTGAATTTAATTGCTGGAACCTGTACTCTGAGAGACTGCCTTCCAGACTATCTGCAAATATACTGAGCTGAGTATATATTTTTTTGGTTATGGAGATTGTTAATTGTTGCTTAGATGTCTGTTGAAACTGTTGTCTCACTGTTCTGAGAGACTGATCTGCAAATATACAGAGATGAGTATATTTTTTGGTTTTAAAGTTTTACTGTTAGTTGTTTCTTAGGTCTGTGTTGAATCTTTTTTCCTCTCCCCACCCCCCATTTTCTGTCGAGTTTTCCGTTGGTATAACTGGTTTTTACAGCTTGTGTATTATCTAACTCAAGGATCATTTAATCTGAACTGTTACTAACAGCCTGCAATTAATTGCTGGCTGAGGTGTTCTGAGAGACTGCCTTCCAGACTATCTGCAAATCTACAGAACTGAGTGTATTTTCGTTGGTTATAGAGTTTTTTAATTGTTTTTTAGATCTCTGTTTAAATGGTTGTCTCACTGTTCTGAGAGACTGATCTGCAAGTTGAGTATATATATTTTTTGTTTTAAAGTTTGTACTGTTATTTGTTGTAAGCATCTTAGATCTCTATTGAAACTGTTTTCCCCACCCTTCCCCTTTTTTCTGCTCTGTCTTCAGTTGGTATAACTGGTTTTTACAGCTTGTGTGTTATTTAACTCAAGGATCACTTAATCTGACCTGTAACAGCCTGCATTTAATTGCTGGAACCTGTTTTCTGAGAGACTGCCTTCCTGACTATCTGCAAATATACAAAGCTGAGTATATATTTTTTGCTTGTAGAGTTTGTTAATTGATGCTTAGATGTCTGTTGAAACTGTTGTCTCACTGTTCTCAGAGACTGATCTGCGAATATAATGAGCTGAGTATATTTATTTGGTTTTAAAGTTTGCACTGTTAGTTGTTGCTTAGATCTCTGTTGAAACTGTTATCTCCACCCTACCCCCCATTTTCTGCCACATCTTCATTACATATAACTGTTTTTTACAGCTTGTGTGTTACCTAACTCAAGGATCACTTAATCTGACCTGTTAGTAATAGCCTGCATTTAAATGCTGGAACCTGTCTTCCGAGAGACTGGCTTCCAGGTATCTGCAAATATACAGAGCTGAGTATACTTTTTTGGTTATGGAGTTTGTTAATTGTTGCTTAGATCTCTGTTGAAACTGTTGTCTCACTGTTCTGAGAGACTGATCTGCAGACATACAGAGCTGAGTATTTTTTTTGGTTTTAAAGTTTGTACTGTTAGTTGTTGCTTAGATCTCTGTTGAACCTTTTTCCCCACCCCACCCCCATTTTCTGCCATGTCTTCATTTGGTATAACTGTTTTTTACAGCTTGTGTGTTATCTAACTCAAGGATCACTTAATTTGACCTGTAGGTAACAGCCTGCATTTAATTGCTGGACCCTGTGTTCTGAGAGACTGCCTTCCAGTCTATCTGCAAATATACAGAGCTGAGTATATATTTTTTGGTTATAGAGTTTGTTAGTTGTTGCTCAGATCTCTGTTAAAACTGTTGTCTCAGTGTTCTGAGAGGCTGATCTGCAAATATACAGAGCTGAGTATATTTTTTAGTTTTAATGTTTGTACTGTTAGTTGTTGCTTAGATCTTTGTTGAAATTGTTTTCTCCACCCCACCCCTAATTTTCTGCCAAGTCTTCAGTTGGTATAACTGGTTTTTATAGCTTGTGAGTTATGTAACTGAAGGATCACTTAATCTGTCCTCTTAGTAACAGCCTGCATTTAATTACTGGACCCTGTGTTCTGAGAGACTGCCTTCCAGACTATCTGCAAATATACACAGCTGAGTATATACTTTTTGTTTTAGAGTTTGTTAATTGTTGCTTAGATCTCTGTTGAAACTGTTATCTCACTGTTCTGAGAGATTGATCTGCAAATATAATGAGCTGTGTATATTTATTTGGTTTTAAAGTTTGTACTGTTAGTTGTTGCTTTGTTCTCTGTTGAACCTTTTTCCCCACCCCACCCCCCCATTTTCTGCCTTGTCTTCAGTTGGTATAACTGGTTTTACAGCCTGTGTGTTATCTAACTCAAGCATCACTTAATTTGACCTGTAAGTAACAGCCTGCATTTAATTGCTGGACCCTGTGTTCTGAGAGAATGTCTTCCAATCTATCTCAAATATACAGAGCTGAGTATATAGATTTTTGGTTGTAGAGTTTGTTAGTTGTTGCTCAGGTCTCTGTTAAAACTGTTGTCTTAGTATTCTGAGAGAATGATCTGCAAATATACAGAGCTGAGTATATTTTTTTGGTTTAAAGTTTGTACTGTTAGTTGTTGCTTAGATCTCTGTTGAAACTGTTTTCTCCACCCCACCCCCCATTTTCTGCCATGTCTTCAGTTGGTATAACTGTTTTTTACAGCTTGTGTGTTATCTAACTCAAGGATCACTTAATCTGAACTGTTAGTAACAGCCTGCATTTAAATGCTGGAATGTGTGTTCTGAGAGACTGCCTTCCAGGTATCTGCAAATATACAGAGCTGAGTATATATTTTTTGGTTATAGAGTTTGTGAATTGTTGCTTAGATCTCTGTTGAAACTGTTGTCTCACTGTTTTGAGAGACTGATCTGCAGATATGCAGAGCTGAGTATATTTTTTGGTTTTAAAGTTTGTACTGTTAGCTCTTGCTTAGATCTCTGTTGAAATTGTTTTCCCACCCCACCCCCCATTTTCTGCTGTGTTTTTAGTTGGTATAACTGTTTTTTACAGCTTGTGTGTTATCTAACTCAAGGATCACTTAATTTGACCTATAGGTAACAGCCTACATTTAATTGCTGGACCATGTGTTATAAGAGACTGCTTTCCAGTCTATCTGCAAGTATACAGAGCTGAGTATATATTTTTTGGTTATAGAGTTTAGTTGTTGCTCAGATCTCTGTTAAAACTGTTGTCTCAGTGTTCTGAGAGACTGATCTGCAAATATACAGAGCTGAGTATATTTTTTGGTTTTAAAGTTTGTACTGTTAGTTGTTGCTTAGATCTCTGTTGAAACTGTTTTCTCCACCCCACCCCCAATTTTCTGCCATGTCTTCAGTTGGTATAACTGGTTTTTACAGCTTGTGTGTTATCTAACTCAAGGATCACTTAATCTGACCTGTTAGTAACAGCCTGCATTTAAATGCTGGAACCTGTGTTCTGAGAGACTGCCTTCCAGGTATCTGCAAATATACAGAGCTGAGTATATATTTTTTGGTTATAGAGTTTGTGAATTGTTGCTTTGATCTCTGTTGAAACGGTTGTGTCACTGTTCTGAGAGACTGATCTGCAGATATGCAGAGCTGAGTATATTTTTTGGTTTTAAAGTTTGTACTGTTAGTTGTTGCTTAGATCTCTGTTGAAATTGTTTTCCCACCCCACCCCACATTTTCTGCCATGTCATCAGTTGGTATAACTGGTTTTTACAGCTTGTGTGTTATCTAACTCAAGGATTACTTATCTTGACATTTTAGTAACAGCTGGCATTTAATTGTTGGAACCTGTGTTCTGAGAGACTGCCTTCCAGACTATTTGCAAATATTCATAGCTTAGTATATTTTTTTTGGGTTATAGAGTTTGTTAATTGTTGCTTAGATCTCTGTTGAAACTGTTGTCTCACTTTTCTGAGAGACTGATCTGCAAATATACAGAGCTTAGTATATTTTTTGGTTTTAAAGTTTATACTGTTAGTTGTTACTTAGATCTCTGTTGAATGTGTTTTCCGCATCACAACCCCCATTTTCTGCCTTGTCTTCAGGTGGTATAACTAGTTTTTACAGCTTGTGTGTTATCAAAGTCAGGGATCATATAATTTGATGTCTTAGTAACAGCCTGCATTTAACTGCTGGAACCTGTGTTCTGAGAGACTGCCTTACAGACTATCTGCAAATATACAGAGCTGAGTATATTATTTCTGGTTATAGAGTTTAATTGCTGCTTAGATCTCTGTTGAAACTGTTGCCTCACTGTTCTGAGAGGCTGATCTGAAAATATACAGAGCTGAGTATATTTTTAAAGTTTGTATTGTTAGTTGTTGCTTAGATCTTTGTTGAAACTGTTTTCCCCACCCCACCCCCCATTTTCTGCCGTGTCTTCAGTTGGTATATTTGGTTTTTACAACGTGTGTGTTTTGTAACTCAAGGATCACTTAATTTGACCTGTTAGTAACAGCCTGCATTTAATTGTTGGAACCTGTGTTCTGAGAGACTACCTTTCAGACTGTTTGCAAATATGCAGAGCTTAGTATATTTTTTTTGGTTATAGAGTTTGTTAATTGTTGCTTAGATCTCTGTTGAAACTGTTGTCTCACTGTTCTGAGAGACTGATCTGCAAATATACAGAGCTGTATACTTTTTTGCTTTTAAAGTTTGTACCGTTAGTTGTTGCTTAGATCTCTGTTGTAACTGTTTTCCCCACCCCACCCCCCATTTTCGTCCATGTCTTCAGTTGGTATATCTGGTTTTACAACTTATGTGTTATGTAACTCAAGGATCACTAAATTTGACCTGTTAGTAACAACAATTGCTGGAACCTGTGTTCTGAGAGACTGCCTACCAGACCAGAATATACAGAGCTGAGTATATTTTTTTGGTTTTAAAGTTTGCACTGTTAGTTGTTGCTTAGATCTCTGAAAATTGCTTTCCTCACTCCACCCCCCATTTACTGTAGTGTCTTCAGTTGGTATACAGAGCTGACTATATGTTTTTTGGTTATCAAGTTTGTTAATTGTTGCTTATATCTCTGTTGAAACTGTTGTCACACTGTTCTGAGAGACTGATCTGCAAATATACAGAGTTGAGTATATTTTTATGGTTTTAAAGTTTTTACTGTTAGTTGTTGCTTAGATCTCTATTGAAACTGTTTTCCCCACCCCTCCTCCCATTTTCTGCTGTGTCTTCAGTTGGTATAACTGTTTTTACAGCTTGTATGTTATCTAACTCAAGGATCACTTAATTTGACCTGTTAGTAACAGCCGGCATTTAATTGCTGGAACCTGTGTTCTGAGAGACTGTCTTCCAGACTATCTGCAAATATACAGAGCTGAGTATATTTTTCTTGGTTATACAGTTTGTTAATTGTTGCTTAGATATCTGTTGGAACTGATGTCTCACTGTTCTGAGAGACTGATCTGCTAATATAGAGAGCTGAGTTTATTTTTATGGTTTTAAAGTGTGTACTGTTAGTTGTTGTTAGATATCTGTTGAAACTAGTTTCCCCACCCCACCTCATATTTTCTGCCATGTCTTCTGTTGGTATAACTGTTTTTTACAGCTTGTGTGTTATGTAACTCAAGGATCACTTAATTTGACCTATTAGTAACCGCTTGCATTTAATTGCTGGACCCTGTTTTCTGAGAGACTGCCTTTCAGGGTACCTGCAAATATACAGAGCTGGGTATATTTATTTTGGTTATATAGTTTATTAATTGTTACTTAGATCTCTGTTGAAACTGTTGTCTCACTCTTCTGAGAGACTTATCTGCAAATATACAGAGCTGTGTAATTTTTTTTGTTTTAAAGTTTGTACTGTTAATTGTTGCTTAGATCTCTGTTGAAACTGTTTTCCCCACCCCACCCCTCATTTTCTGCCATGTCATCAGTTGGTATATCTGTTTTTTACAGCTTGTGTGTTATCTAACTCAAGGATCAATTAATTTGACCTGTTAGCAACAGCCGGCATTTAATTGCGGGAAATTGTGTTCTTAGAGACTGTCTTCCAGACTATCTACAAATATACAGAGCCGAGTATATTTTTTTTGGTTATAGAGTTTGTTAATTGTTGATTAGATATCTGTTGAAACTGTTGTCTGATTGTTCTGAGACACTGATCTGCAAATATACAGAGCTGAGTATATATATATTTTTAAAGTTTGTACTGTTAGTTGTTGCTTAGATCTCTGTTGAATCTGTTTTCCGCATCACACCCCCCATTTTCTGCTATGTCTTCAGGTGGTATAACTAGTTTTTACAGCTTGTGTGTTATCAAACTCAGGGATCATTTAATTTGACGTCTTAGTAAAATCCTGCATTTAACTGCTGGAACCTGTGTTCTGAGAGACTGCCTTACAGACTATCTGCAAATATACAGAGCTGAGTATATTTTTTATGGTTATAGAGTTTAATTGCTGCTTAGATCTCTGTTGAAACTGCTGTCTCACTGTTCTGAGAGGATGATCTGAAAATATACAGAGCTGAGTATATGTTTTTGGTTTTAAAGTTTGTATTGTTAGTTGTTGCTTAGATCTTTGTTGAAACTGTTTTCCCCACCCCACCCCCCATTTTCTGCCGTGTCTTCAGTTGGTATAACTGGTTTTTACAGATGGTGTATTATCTAACTCAAGGATCACTTTATTTGACCTGTTAGAAGCAGCCTGCATTTAATTGCTAGAACCTGTGTTCTGAGAGACTGCCTTCCAGACTATCTGCAAATATACAGAGCTGAGTATATATTTTTTGATTATTGAGTTTGGTAACTGTTGCTTAGATCGCTGTTGAATCTGTTTCCCCACCCCACCCCCCCATTTTCTGCTGAGTCTTCAATTGGTATAACTGGTTTTTACAGCTTGTGTGTTATCTAACTCAAGGATCACTTAATTTGACCTGTTAGTAACAGCCTGCATTTAATTGCTGGAACATGCGTTCTGAGAGACTGCCTTCCAGACTATCTGCAAATATACAGAGCTGAGTATATATTTCTTTGTTTTAAAGTTTGTACTGTTATTTGTTGCTTAGATCTCTGTTGAAACTGTATCCCCCAACCCACTTCCCATTTTCTGCCATGTCATCAGTTGGTATATCTGGTTTTTACAGCTTGTGTGTTATCTAACTCAAGGATTAATTAATTTGACCTGTTAGCAACAGCCGGCATTTAATTTCCGGAAATTGTGTTCTTAGAGACTGTCTTCCAGACTATCTGCAAATATACAGAGCTGAGTATATTTTTTTTGGTTTTAGAGTTTGTTAATTGTTGATTAGATATCTGTTGAAACTGTTGTCTCATTGTTCTGAGAGACTGATCTGCAAATATACAGAGCTGAGTATATTTTTTTGTTTTTAAAGTTTGTACTGTTAGTTGTTGCTTAGATCTCTGTTGAAACTGGTTTCCCCACCCCACCCCCCATTTTCTGTCGTGCCTTCAGTTGGTATAACTGTTTTTTACAGCTTGTGTGTTATCTACCTCAAGGATCACTTAATTTGACCTGTTGGTAACAGCCTGCATTTAATTGCTGGAACCTGTGTTCTGAGAGACTGCCTTCCAGACTATCTGCAAATATACAGAGCTGAGTATATATTTTTTGGTTATAGAGTTTGTTAATTGTTGCTCAGATCTCTGTTAAAACTGTTGACTCACTGTTCTGAGAGACTGATCTGCAAATATACAGAGCTGAGTATATTTTTTTGGTTTTAAAGTTTGTACTGTTAGTTGTTACTTAGATCTCTGTTGAATCTGTTTTCCGCATCACACCCCCCATTTTCTGCCATGTCTTCAGGTGGTATAACTAGTTTTTACAGCTTGTGTGTTATCAAAATCAGGGATCATTTAATTTGACGTCTTAGTAACAGCCTGCGTTTAACTGCTGGAACCTGTGTTCTGAGAGACTGCCTTACAGACTATCTGCAAATATACAGAGCTGAGTATATTTTTTCTGGTTATAGAGTTTAATTGCTGCTTAGATCTCTGTTGAAACTGTTGTCTCACTGTTCTGAGAGGCTGATCTGAAAATATACAGAGCTGAGTATATTTTTTGGTTTTAAAGTTTGTATTGTTAGTTGTTGCTTAGATCTTTGTTGAAACTGTTTTCCCCACCCCACCCCCCATTTCTGCCGTATCTTCAGTTGGTATAACTGGTTTTTACAGATGGTGTATTATCTAACTCAAGGATCACTTAATTTGACCTGTTAGAAGCAGCCTGCATTTAATTGCTAGAACCTGTGTTCTGAGAGACTGCCTTCCAGAGTATCTGCAAATATACAGAGCTGAGTATATATTTTTTGATTATTGAGTTTGGTAACTGTTGCTTAGATCGCTGTTGAAACTGTTGTCTCACTGTTCTGAGAGGCTGATCTGCAAATATACAGAGTTGAGTATATTTTTTTGGTTTTAACGTTTGTACTGTTAGTTGTTTCTTAGATCTCTGTTGAATCTGTTTTCCCCACCCCACCCCCCATTTTCTGCTGAGTCTTCAGTTGGTATAACTGGTTTTTACAGCTTGTGTGTTATCTAACTCAAGGATCACTTAATTTGACCTGTTAGTAACAGCCTGCATTTAATTGCTGGAACATGTGTTCTGAGAGACTGCCTTCCAGACTATCTGCAAATATACAGAGCTGAGTATATTTTCTTTGATTATAGAGTTTGTTAATTGTTGTTTAGATATCTGTTTAAACTGTTGTCTCAGTGTTCTGAGAGACTGATCTGCAGATATACAGAGCTGAGTATATATCTCTTTGTTTTAAAGTTTGTACTGTTATTTCTTGCTTAGATCTCTGTTGAAACTGTATCCCCCACCCCACCTCCCATTTTCTGCCATGTCTTCAGTTGGTATAACTGGTTTTTACAGCTTGTGTGTTATCTAACTCAAGGATCACTTAATTTGATGTATTAGTAACAGCCTACATTTAATTGCTGGAACCTGTGTTCTGAGAGACTGCCTTCGAGACTATCTGCAAATATACAGAGCTGAGTATATTTTTTTGGTTTTAAAGTTTGCACTGTTAGTTGTTGCTTAGATCTCTGTAAATTGCTTTCCCCACTCCACCCCCCATTTACTGCAGTGTCTTCAGTTGGTATAACTTGTTTTTACAGCATGTGTGTTGTTTAACTCAAGGATCACTTAATATGACCTGTTAGTAGCAGCCTGCATTTAATTGCTGGAACCTGTGTTCTGTGAGACTGCCTTCCAAACTATCTGCAAATATACAGAGCTGACTATATGTTTTTTGGTTATCAAGTTTGTTAATTGTTGCTTATATCTCTGTTGAAACTGTCAGACTGTTCTGAGAGACTGATCTGCAAATATACAGAGTTGAGTATATTTTTATGGTTTTAAAGTTTTTACTGTTAGTTGTTGCTTAGATCTCTATTGAAACTGTTTTCCCCACCCCTCCTCCCATTTTCTGCTGTGTCTTCAGTTGGTATAACTGTTTTTACAGCTTGTATGTTATCTAACTCAAGGATCACTTAATTTGACCTGTTAGTAACAGCCGGCATTTAATTGCTGGAACCTGTGTTCTGAGAGACTGTCTTCCAGACTATCTGCAAATATACAGAGCTGAGTATATTTTTCTTGGTTATACAGTTTAATTGTTGCTTAGATATCTGTTGGAACTGATGTCTCACTGTTCTGAGAGACTGATCTGCTAATATACAGAGCTGAGTATATTTTTATGGTTTTAAAGTGTGTACTGTTAGTTGTTGTTAGATATCTGTTGAAACTAGTTTCCCCACCCCACCTCACATTTTCTGCCATGTCTTCTGTTGGTATAACTGTTTTTTACAGCTTGTGTGTTATGTAACTCAAGGATCACTTAATTTGACCTATTAGTAACAGCTTGCATTTAATTGCTGGACCCTGTTTTCTGAGAGACTGCCTTTCAGGGTACCTGCAAATATACAGAGCTGGGTATATTTATTTTGGTTATATAGTTTATTAATTGTTACTTAGATCTCTGTTGAAACTGTTGTCTCACTCTTCTGAGAGACTTATCTGCAAATATACAGAGCTGTGTAATTTTTTTGGTTTTAAAGTTTGTACTGTTAGTTGTTGCTTAGATCTCTGTTGAAACTGTTTTCCCCACCCCACCCCCATTTTCTGCCATGTCATCAGTTGGTA